>NC_039483.1:15836734-15892021 GCF_003590095.1 Trichoplusia ni
AAATTTTTTACCGATTGATCTTCATAAAGATGATACAGTTATTAAAATAATAAATAAAAAAGAAGTTCACAGAACCATGGTTAATACGATGTTCAACTTCAGTGCGAACAAAGTTTCAATTCATTCAATTATGCAACCTTTTTTCAGGTATGGCCCCTAGTATTTGCTACCTTGTTGGTAACTGGACCAGCGCTGTGGATAGTGATAGCAGCCCCGTCGCTATGGCAACGGCGGAAATGTGATCAGCTGAGCCTGTTCAGTAGCTGTTGTTGGTTTACTACGACTCTGTTCTTGAGGCAATGTGAGGGACTAATGAATATAATTATTATTCTTTTCAATTTGCCACGCCGGTCAAATGTCGTCTGCACATTTACTCGTTGTTAATGTTGTGTAGTCGCTACGTAATCTTCATGTTGACACAAAATCACTATTCCTGAATGTCTACTCAATGAAGACTAAGGAAGTCATAGTTTTGCTCGTGGAAATAAAGCATACAATTACAGGACCAACATTATTGATTGGAAAAAATCAAATTTTACAGCGTCTAGCAAAGAACCGTCGAGTACTCACAAGGCTCGCCTCGTATCAGTTCTCATCTCCCTCGGAGCGACCTACGTCATCGGCGACGTGTATTCAGCCAATCTCACAAGCTTAATAGCTAAGCCAGCAAGAGAACGACCAATAGGAACCCTCGCTGATCTAGAGGAGGCTATGAGGGACTACGGGTACGAACTGGTGGTGGAAAGTCATAGCTCATCGCTGGCCATTTTGGAAGTAAGTAAGACAATTAATTTCTAGATTATTTTTAAGAAATGGAAGTTTTAGATCTCATATGACAGTCGATTAAAATATGGGCGAAATTCCATTCCATGTCAAAAACCGGTATTTTGCTGAGAATGTAAGGCAGGAAAGACGTGTTTTAGATATGTTCGCTACTTCTACACGCTCCCTTAGAAACTGTTTAAAAAAGTATTTTTGTACTAAATAACCAAAAGGTAATTTAAACCCTTGTCTGAAGAACAAACTTCTTAAAATCCAATGCTATGACTTTGATTATATTTGAGGAATGATTTTAGAACGGTACAGGCGTATACGGTCGTCTTGCAAACTTGATGCGTCGGCAGCGAGTGCAACGCGTGCGCAATGTGGAGGTGGGGGTGCGACTGGTGTTGTCTCATAAACGAGTGGCGGTCTTGGGCGGCAGGGAGACGCTGTATTATGATACTGAGAGATTTGGTATGGCGTGTTAAAGCGATCTTTAATATTGATCTTCAGTTTTCGCTAAGTCTTCCTAAAGATTGTACGTAAAATTTAAATAACATATGTTAACGCATGGCATATTGTACATTTTCGATCAGTGTCCACTACTCGGACATACTGACGGCATTGAAAAAGCGTTAAAATAAAATTTCACTGCCCAAAAGAGTGCGCAGTCAGTTATTTACAAAAATACTCCCCAAACTACGTAGTTACGTACTATCCTGAAAATAAGGACGTGGTTAAATCCTAAAAGACTTATAAACATAAATGTTTGGAAAAGAAGTCCCTTGACGCCAACTATAGAGTTTGACCCTTATTAGAGGCAACTGAATAGATCCGAAGTGAACTTTGTTTCAGGGTCCCACAACTTTCATCTCAGCGAAAAACTGTACACACGGTATTCGGCCATCGCTTTACAAATCGGATGCCCTTATCTCGAAACATTTAACAATGTGTGAGTAATAAACTCGACGCTAAACAACTGTTCCGTTTCAGAAGTGACCTCACTTTTGGAGAGAGTGATTTGGGTGATAACATTTTATAATTTATTTGGAGTCTTCTGTTCAGATCAAGTTGTAATGAATATATTAGGATGATATATATAAATGAATCGCATGTTGCTTGAATAGGTAAATTAATATAGGGCTGGATGTGGAGAGGGAGAGGGGGTCGACCAAAGATATGATCGACAGGACAGAACGGAAGAAAAAAAAAGCGCTAACTTTAAATAAAACGGGACAAAAGTAGGAAGAAAGTCAATTGAAGGAAACACAAATCAATGACCAACATATAAATAAAAAAAAACAATTGTTAAATTCAAGTTATTATATTTACAGGCTAATGACACTCTTCGAGGCGGGTATTTTAGCGAAGATGACAACGGATGAGTACAAGAATCTTCCAGAACAAGCTAGAAGATCAGATCCCGTCACTGAGAGTGACAAACAGAGCAGTGACGTCATGGGAGATTCTGCAGCTGCCTCACAAGTATCTATTACATACCTACTTATATATTATACTATAATTTATATAACAAGCAAAGAATTTTGGAAGTATTGGGGAAGGCCATTACTAAGCAGTAGGACTAAGTGGGCTAGATAAAAATAGGGAATTAAAGTAACGGAGTGGGAACTTACTTTGTCTCTAACCGATACATTTTGTTTAAGCAGTGTCTTTGGCCAGTGACGTCATATTGAAATTTAACTAGCTGTATGTATTATTGCTATTTCATAAAAAGCACAAACACAAATACGTGTCTTAAATTTCGACGTTTATTAATAATGCCTGGACTTCATTTTAATCAGTCAAGTCAAGATACTTCAAGAATAGGAACATTTACTAAGTCAAAGCAAGTTTGTTTGATAACCGAGTTGTTCCCAGCCACAAGGAGAATCCACAAAAGGTTTGCAGCCGGTCTCTCTGAGAATGTTGAGAGGTGCATTCTGTTTGCTCGGGATAGGACATCTTTTAGCAGGTAACTGTAACATATTATGCCGTTTTGTCTGTGTGTTGACTAAAAGCAAGGGTTATAATTTCAAAAGATTTACGACTGAGATCTGACACTCTCACTCAAAAATTTACAATTGTTGTTTTTAAGACAATGAATATGTATCAAATCAAATAAAATGTTTATAATTTACATTAGTTTGCATTAAATTGTACTTGGAAGAACCACTTTTGCTACCAAAAAGTGGAGATAAATCTGAATGATTTAAACAAATTTTGGACACCAGTCGATGACCACAATAACTATAACAGCTCCCGTGCTTTTCAGCTATATCTCTAGCAGCTGAGATCCAGATACAACGGCGATCGAAAAAGAAACGCCAACCTGAAGTCAGCGAGCAAAAGAAGACGCAAAAGTTGCTGGTACTAGGGAAGGCAGTCGTGTTGTTCAAGAGGGGGTATAGGAGGGTGTGCCATAGTGTCTACACCGGCATGGATCGAGCACTAGGCCCGGAATAACCACTACCACGTCATGAGTTATAGTAATGTACGATAGGCTATATAATCTATTTAGCTGATATAATAGAGTACAAGAAGACACAAAAACTTCACGCCTTAAATGGAAAGCAGTTTGTCAAGATGGGCTATCAGAAGGTGTGCATTGGGGTTACTTCAGCACGGATCGAGCTTTGAGCCCGAAAAATCTCATAAGTGCAAACGAATAGAATGTATCAAGTAGTCGGCTGCACATTATTAGTACATATAAAGATTAAGTAAAACATTTTGCAATTAGTAGAAATCCAATTTTCTAGTAGTCTGTAAAAGATTATCAGTAGGCGTGAAAGCAAAAACAATATGGACGACACGTAAGAAAAGTATTATTGCTATTTGAACAAAAAATGCGATTATACGTGACTGTATGTACGTTGTATTACGTTATAACAGCTGAAATTATTTGGACCAAATTTGGTATATAGGTAGAAGACAAATTGACCTACTTTTATCCGACTGCGTTAGGGTAATGTTTTATCAGCTACAACCGGCATCCTGACGGAAAAAGCCACAGTCAACAGCTAGTTTTTATTATTAAATGATGTAACGGTTTACTCACGCGTATTTATCGGGGTAGCCCGACTAGTTTCCCGTTTCGACTCGCGATCCCGCCGCGTCTGCTCATGATTAAGGACTCCGGTTGGGTCCGAAACTAGTCGGGCTACCCCGATAAATACGCATGAGTAAACCGTTACATCATTTAATAATGAATCATTCTCACGACAGTTATTATCAAAAAAGCTAGTTTTTAATAACTTAAAATTAATTGCTTTAACAAAACTAGTTCACTAGTAGCCTTGCATCACCAGTTACTTACGGCGATCATCGTCGGCCCCTATAAATTGCCACAACGAAGTTTGTCAACAAAGTTTGTTGGAGTATAATCTCATAATCACTATGCTAAGCAGATTGGTACCCGCAGTCATTCTTACTATACGATGGATAGAGATGTCGGGACCCTCTTACGTTGAAATTGTTTAACAACTGTATAACATGTCCTACATATGTATATGTGTGTATGTAGAACGTGTTACATGAATTAATAATTTTCAGCTATAAAAATATTTTTTATTTAAAGAATAAAGAAATATTTTTGTTTGGTTTATGGGCTTTTAGGAAATTTCGAAAATGCTTATTGATCACGTGGTAACTGTTCTAATCTAGCAAAACAATATTTGTACACTAAAACCATTAAAGTTGTATGCACGTCAAAATTGTTCTGATTTCATATTATAATTATTACCCCATTTTCAGAATAAGAGCACCTTTAAATAATTTAATCTCGAAAATATAATTCTATGATCAGAATATAAACCAGGTTTAGGATCAATTTTACTAAGATAAGCTAACCCTACAGATTGACCAAACTACTAAAAGTAACTGGGACGTATAATAAGGTCAGGCAAAGATAAAAAAGAAAAAAACTGTGATATTTATTTTCATTACAATTACTCTTAAACGCCTCGCATAATAGCCAACTCTACAATATCAAATACCTAAACTGAAAAGATGGGCGACACACGTAACTGTCTAGACATATTTCTAGCCTCAAAATACCCTTTTTTGGCCCAATTTGAGGTCGATTACTATGAGGCTGGACAGACATGAGCTCGTTTGGAAATATGAAAAAAGGAGGTTAAGCTTTTTACTTAATTATTTTATTTTATAAGAATATACAGATTTGTTACCTCGACATTGTGCCAGGATTCAAGCATGCCTCGTCTGTTTTTTACCAATTAATAGCTCTCGCACATGAACCTATGCCAGTATCTGATATCCGTTGGTAGCTGGTATCCATTGGAGAGCGCCGGTATTCGAAGCAACAACATTTTTTAAACGACTTCCGCATGAAGTTACTGAATCCTTGTGTTGCGGGAGGTAAACCCAGACTCAGGACAAGCATTCGTGGATTACACAAATTCTTGTCCTACGCGGGGATCGAACCCGCGACTCGTCGCGCATAGTAGGTTTGGCGCGGTGACCTCAACCACTTGGCTATCCTTGCAGACACATTTTTGACTTGGCAGTAACCTTATTACTCGTCCATCACTGTTGCTATATTCAAACTTGAATAGTATCACACGCCTTAACAGGTCTAGCAGAAAAGGTATTTCGTCACTCCATAGTAAATTTCTAACTAGTAGCAAAGCATAAAATATTCCAATTACGTCAGAAATTCAGCTGTAGTTCTGACACAAGACAGTTTCCTCATTAAATTAGCGGGGTGAGAGAACGCTAACGTAGTTATAATTGTAACGATATGGATACAAAAGATCTAAGGAACTACACACAAGTTGGTCCTGTTCCTATGCAATCTTTATCATCCTTTACATCTAGAATGCGTAGCGAGGAATGTGCTTTAGAGAATCGAATTCGATTTTTTTTATTGTATTCCACAACTTTACACAACGACATCTAGTCTCAAACAAAGCAAAGCTTGTATTCTGAGCAATTGGTAAACATACTTACTTGTATTATATAAATACATATAACATATGTTTTACCCACACACAGAACAAATGATCGTGATCATCACATAAACATTTGGCCCGCGTCGGTATCGAACACAAGACCTCCGGTATCGCAGTCGGGGTCTCTAACCACTAGACCAGTCATAAGAATGTGAATATGAATAAACGCGTAATGATTATTTTTGGAAAAAAAACCTCTTTTTTATATATAAACACGAATGAACAAAGCCTTCATCCGCCTCTAAAAATACACGTGACGAAAAATATACCGACGGCAGTTAACAAGCCCCTTCACATACATGTTTTTACATTCAGCTTTGTCTATTCAAGCTCCGAAAACGGACTGCAACGTCAAAACTTACAAACAAAAATCCGTATTTTATGCATAAAAGGCTTTGTTATATTTTGTAACTGGCACTAACAAACGAAGCTATTTTAAATGTAGCTAACGTATTACTTACATGCAAATGCAGGGAGTATTGAATTCATAGGTAGATAGATATTTTTTTAAGAATCTATAATCAACATTGAGTCTGTTGCTCTACATAATTTCGATCCATACTAATATTGTGCTGAGTGCTGAAGTTACCTTGTGTGCCTATCACTGGCTGTTACACGCATTTTCTAGGAAACCATAATAGCAAGTACGTTTAGTTAAAAATAGGTGAAAAGATGTGATAACAATAAAGGAGAGATTACAGTTGTAGAAGAAAGCCTTTCCGGGGTAGATCGGTTTGTCTGTTTTAAAACTGCAAGTTTTTATTTTACAGGTGGTAGGGCTTTTCTATGAACATGTTAACAGTATACGTTTGTTTCAAATAAAATAAAAGAATGCTTTTAGCCGCGATGATTACAAACATCATGGACGACGCCGCAGACTCGTAATCATAATATTTTAAATGCAAAAGTATGTCTATGTTCAATCGGGCCGATTTCAATGAAATGTTTAGGTAGTTGACACCTTTTGCAGCTATAACCAACCTCAGGTGGGCGAAGCCGAGAACAACACCTAGTGTATGTATAAAATAATCTGAAATATAATTGTCAATACAAATTTAAATTTAATTCTAAAATAACATCTAAAATTTAACGATTAAAATACTTCAAAATAATATTAAACCTGAAAATGTTGATTGAAGCTTAAAATTATTGGTATATATACTTTCTAATTTGTATCGATGTAAATACGAATATATTGACGCCAGTGCAGCTGACGTAGTTCGCAACTTGTCTGCCGACGTGTTCTGTTCCAAGTTAAGAGAAGTTGATGCATACTCTGACGTCATACGTTCAGAAGTCTTTGATCAATTTAATGTGTATTCAAGTTGTGTTTAGGTTTTGCTTAAGAGTGGTACGTATAAGGTATTAAAACAAAAGACTGTGTAAAAATTGTGTCTACAATGAATTATTCCTTCAATAGTAAACAATAAAAAAGGATAAGACTAATTTTACTTAATGCCGTGACATCAGTTTTCAGACACAGAGGATTCCGCACGTAAGCAAATAGACTAAAGAAAATATTTTTTTAAAGGAAAATTATCACTTATATTTTTTTTTGCATCTACCAACTGCTGCTTAGCTTAGCATCAGCTGTAAAAATGTCAACTGTCTAGTTATATAGGTGAATCCTGGTGACATACATACGGACAGAGAGCCGAGAGAGATGGACAGACAATGAAGCCTCAATATAGGGTTGCGTTTTTCACTTGAGTTACGAAACACTAAAAGCAAAGCTAGTTTCTTTCTCGCATTAAATAAAAATCTTCAAACGCAAACTTTATTAATGGAAAATCGCTGGTTCTTAATCTTTATACCACTATGTAACATCTGGGCCGTAATGTAGGGCCAAATGTTTGGATATTTAAACTTTAATAGGGACCCAAAGGCTTAAAATGGCCTGAGTAAGCCAATATCGGTAGGTACCTAACTAATTACTTACACGAACTGCACTTATGTGTATCTGAGGCAAAACGCCAGGTCGACTCAAGGGCAGGCGACCAATTCATAAATTTACATAAACTGAATATTTGGAAGGCGATTTTTTAAATAAATAATTTGAGTAAGGCATTGGACAGGTGGCATTTGTATTGGCCTCATTTTGATGAATTTATATTTTATTTGAAAACCGTTGTCGACCTTGTGAATTGACTAGAAGGATGTTTTCAGTTTTCTGGTTAGTCTATAAATAATAATAATACGTCTTTTAAATATTTAACGCCCGCAAACGCTGCCTTTATGTTAACCTCTTCAAATACCGCATCACAAAATCTTATAACTGGAACAACCTATTCATTGGAATCCTACGAGTATGTATCACATATATTTTTACCATTTAGTCACAAACGAGGTAGAGCCTTGCTATCATCCTAAACTTATTCATTCAAAAGTAGGATACGAGCAAACAATAGCCGTAGCCATGGCAACCTATTGTCTATTAGATAATTTTATTAAACTCATGATAAATGGGCGCCAGGACTTAATAACAATTAATTAATTTAGCCGTCATTGTGCATTGTAAAACGAAAAACGAGATGAGACACAATGGGTAGTTGTCTAATGAATTAAATCGTATTTTAGGTAAATTAATCCCTTCAATGGGTGGGTTAAGTTCAGTTAACGCAATCAATTTGGATAGACGAAGATTACATTTTTAGTGTTACCTTGTATTTTACGTAAATGTATCTGTTATAAAGGGTAGGTGTATAATAACAGCCTGGAGACAGGCCTGTTCATGTATAGGGAAGATTTTTAAGCATTGATTTGGGTTTTCGGGTTGCCGGATTATGAATATAAAATACAAATCTATACTTCTATACTAATCTATATTACTTAATATATAAAGCTGAAGAGTTTGTTTGTTTGTTTGTTTGAACGCGCTAATCTCAGGAACTACTGGTCCAAATTGAAAAAATATTTTTGTGTTGAATAGACCATTTATCGAGGAAGGCTTTAGGCTATAAACCATCACGCTGCGACTAATAGGAGCGAAGATAGGTACAATGAAAAATGTGAAAAAACAGGGCAGATATAAATCATAACTTATAACTTCTACCCACGGGAACGAAGTCGCGGGCAACAGCTAGTTCAAATATATTTCCAAATTCTTATTAAGGTTTGATCACGATTTTGTTTTCGGTGTAAGTCATTGATGTCTTAGATTAATTCAGAAATCATATACAGCTTTGAGGAAGTCACAAAGGACTTTGCTTGTGGCGTCTGAAGGGGATCGAACCAGGAAATCGTGCATAGCAAATCACCACGACAAAGAAGAGAATTAATATAGGTTTAGTTGAAACATAATTATATTCTCTAAGTATACATTTTATTTACAATGGTTTATACGAATTGAGAGGTTGTCCTACGGGTACAGTGTTTTACTCCGGTACAGGACATGGTATAAGAGAGGACACGTGACAAACATACAAGTTTAAACATGTAATCTGTCAAGTCCGTCGTTAAGAATATCTTATATACTATTCTTCAAGTGTTTATTTTCAGCAGTCACACACAAAGGTAACTTACATCATAAATCGCTATTATTAAAACCCAACTCTACATGAAAATGCCACGGCTACGGTCGTCATCAAAAGAATTTATTATTACTTACTTATTTATGAGATTCATGGCGATATTAAGCAAAGTTGCGAGTTCAACCCTGGAGTGTCAATGTGACTTTCGTAATGTCATAAGTACTTTGAAATTTGAAGGTAATTTTAATATTCTTTAATTAATATGAAGAATTCAAGGAAGTTAATGAACCTTTCTTTAGATAGACAATTATTTAATTGTAAAGTTTCGTGAGGCGGATTCATAATAATGTATTATTATGGTTGACTCACGCGTTTTCACGGTACTCAATGAGACTATGATTCAACTGTCCTATGGACAGCCACTAGATGGGCGATCTTAAGAATACATGAAAACCTACTTGAATCTCAAGATCTCAAATCTCCACGACTGTTCATTTATTTTAACTTTCTAAAATAAATGAATACAGATATCATCAGAGGTTTTACCACCACCGTCTTAAGAAATATTGTGCAGCTGTTTAAAGGGGATGTTGATCGAAGAAATGTAGAGTGCTGTCTCGCTCTCTTACATGCTATATTACCTTAAGACGTGGCCGTAGTCTTCCAGTCCTTGTAAACCTTATAATTCTTGCCAAGTGATCCAAGATTGTATGCGTTTTGTGAGTCTAGTAGGTACATACAACCGCTACAACTAAAACCCTACACCACATTAAAATTCTACATTTAATAACAAAACGGACAACGACATTGCTGTCACCTAAAATAATTTATTATTGCGTCATTAACATTGATACGGAACCGTGACAGCTCATTTAATTTAATACAGATTCTGTTCAAATTGTATTCGGAATCATTTAATATTGTTTGACACAACTACCTACTATGAAGTGACTCATTCCAATGTACAAAATAAAACGCCGGAAATTATCGTCCAATAAATGTAATTTAGTATACTGAAACAATAGAAAGAAACTTGCGCTATTTATAATATAAAAGAAAATACTTGTCAGATATTTCGACAATTTTCATGTTGATTATTCAATATCTATTAACCTTATCATTACCATAAGGTCGACTTTACACTTACCGTTTGAAGTAGCCAGTCGTCTGTTTACAGCTAAAACATGATTGGATTGACAGAATACAATAAAAGTTAAAGATTCCATGGTTGTGGAATAAAATTATAATTGAACGGTTGAAGGCAAAACCGCGTTAAAAAATGTTTTACAATTGAATTATACATCCAAGTGGGCCTCTTACAGCAGTAGCTACTGAAAGGTGCCACTTCTTGACCCTACTTCAAAAGTAATTGAAAACATCTACTTGAATCCACTTCAACAACTGGCTGTTTCCGCAGCTAACGTTGATTCATGTACGATAGGTCTAAAAATAAAAATACAAAATTCTGGAAACCATAATCCCACGCAATAACAAAACAAAGGAACACAAAACAATTGAAAACACAAACAACAAAACAGTATCGGGTCTCATGTTATCTAAACAAAGTTTACGCTCAGAAAACCCATCCAATAAACTAAATAAGAGTCGATATGTCTTTAGTTATCCTCGCTCCGACCTTTAACGGAGGACAGAGGGTTAGTCCCTCAAACTTTATACTCGGTACGACCGCAGAAAACGAGATTGTCGTAGCCATACGAATGGCTAGATTGTCTTTGGATGTGAATGGTTTCGTGTAATGTCGGCTTGCTGATTTGTTTTCAATTAATTGTTAATTTAACAGCTAATATTGACACCTGTTTTTAGGTATCACAATTTTACATTAAAAGGCGTCATTAAAACTTTCCGGTGGTTAAAAACTGGCAGACTACGGTATTGAGTCATAAAACGATCTAAAATGTCACGGATTCGCAACAGAAAGTTAGAGACTTTCTGCAGATTTTTTCAAATAAATCCTTATTATACAACATTTTTTAGTAATTTGTTATTGCAGTAGAAAGTAATCAGTTTTATTTTTGCTGCCATTCATTTAATGATGTAGTCAATTACAATATTGGGTTTTAGACCAATTTTCGGGATTCAATAACAACAGAAACCAAAATTAAAAGCAATACCAACAGCCACCATTCGCTGTCTAACAAAAACAGAATTTTAAATACACCCGTAGATATATCTATATTTAATCGCGTTGTGATCCGGTCATCGCCACTGACATTTACTTCGTAAGTCTGTATTGTGAAACTTTCGGGTCCGAAAAACTTGTGATATGAGCGCATACAAATTTATAAACGAGGAAGCGGACAGCGTGACAAAATTAAAACTTTCCGAAATAATTTCGGTTGCGAATAAATGTATTGGGCTAACTTATTTTAAACATTTTCCGCAATTATCGTTATAGAGCAAGGGCGAGGACTGGCGGGTATCTTTTTAATTTTATTTCCATAGAATTTGTGAAAGTAGTATTTGAGCGAGAGAAAGAAGTAAATACGTAATGTACATGTTGTAGAAATGAAATCAAAGTACTAAATATGTTGACACTACATCTTCTCTCAAAGGATTGCTTACCGTTTCCTCTTAGTGTAATAATCTTGCAATTTTAGAAGAAGATGCCGCTCTACATAGTGTAGAGAACTGCCACGCTTCTTCAACTGCAATAATATTACTTTAAGACATTGTGGTTGGCTTTAGAAAGATCTTTTTCTTTTTTGTCTTTTTTTAAGAACGACTCCCGTACTAAAGAATTTATTCCTTGTATCGCGGGAGTTTCACAAACATACTAATCACTTTGACAACAACACCCAGACTCAGAACAAGCAGGAAATACGCGGGAATCGAAGCCACGACGCGACGCCCACAGTTGGTTTGGCGTGGTAATAACCTCAACCACTATAGAAACAATTGTATAACACTAACCAAAAATGTGTTCAGAATATCACTAGCGAACATAATAAAACACAGCGCAATTAATCACAAGTCACACGACAGGTACACTCAGACAAATTAATTATACAAGCGACTTTGTAATCACGTCGGCGATACATTAGTTACAGTGAGACATTAATAACGCACGGAATTTCAGTGGCTGACTGTACATCAAGGATTGCGCTGCAACAAATTGTTTCGCTTCGTATAATCAATCTTTATGAGATCATAGCGATTATTTATAAAAGATCGGATTATGTCATTTTGCAATGATATATTTTAGTGGTAGTAGGTGAGACGGTTTTCCTGCCTGAAATAAGACCGTTTTGATTTTTCGATACTCTGTCTTTGACTCGATAGATGATAGATACCTCATTATGCAAAATGTTTTAACAAACACCCACACATCGGTTTTTACTTGCCTTTTCCTTTTGCGATCTCGACTAAATAAATTGTGTTTATAATCGAAAGTGATTAAAAAAAAAGTAGGAAACATATTGTCTTTTCTTTCTTCTTTTAATTGAAGTCCGAAATAATTCTAAATAAATCCTACAGCTGTTTATTTATTAAGTTTTATCTTTTAAGCTGTAAGTCTTCCACAGTATAATAAATACATAAATAAATCCATCTTTCTTTTCTTCTTTTAATTGAAGTCGAATAATTCTAATAAATCTATAACTTTATTTATCAAGTTTTATCTTTTAAGCTGTAAGTCTTCCACAGTATAATAAATAAATAAATCCTCTATCTATGACAGAAGTTGCATCTTCAAGTCCTGACAGTGAAACGGTCAAACCAATTTAACTACACTAAGGAATACAGCATCGTGTGGGTCCAAACCCCGGATTAGAGAAGATTGCTAGATCACAGAACTTGAACTAGTGTCGTTAGGATTTTAGTAGAAATTGGTCCGCTGTAAACTAAGACAAATGTCTTCTGGAAGTCCCGAATGATTGCTGAGTTTGAGATTGATTCGAAAGCGGGACTATTATTGTATGCAAGTTTGTTTAGCCTTTTTCAAACAAGGAGGCCAGGTAAGTACGTAACTAATTCGGAAAACAATAATAATATGACTTGGCCTGAAGTAACTAAAACTCTTGCAAAGGAACATCAAGTTGATGATCTTTATAATAGTTTCTTAACCTCAAGCACTTTCAGTATTTCTTTTTATAAAGGAAACTAGAAAAATATAGTTTTTTAATTTAAACTGTCTAGCTATCACGGTTCATGAGGTACAAACTTGTGACATGCAGGTGCTCAAAGCAGTGCCTCAAAAAACAGTATTCAACTTAAATAGCCTTAAACAATCCATAACATTATACCAGTATATCCGCACAAAGTAATCAAAACTTGTTAATGAAATCCAGTATATTTCCTTACCCGAATCACAGGAAGCTATATTTACATATAATTTCAATTTCGCTTAACATTATTTCGTATTCAAGTTGGATCCGTTTTGATCCAAGTTTGTACGTCGGAGAAGTAATTGCACTTGTGGACATGGGCTAGTCGGACATATTTGGGTACAGGAATGTTTAATCTGTTCCACACATGGGTTTTTTGTTTTACACTTTGAATTGTTGTGCAAGATTTTGTATGGATTTATTGAAATCTGAGGGGGAGCTGTTTAGGATTTAAATTCAGATTTTAGAATTTAAACTGTACTGTAAACTTAAATAAGTAACATATCAGAGTTCTATTGTTTTTTAGTATGTTGCTGTATATTGTCTGCTTAATTTTAATTATTCAGGCTATGATAATTGCGTCAACAGAATTAATGATACTAATTAATTGATGACGAATTGAATAAAAAGTTTAATACTGTTTCTAAACTCAAAAAGAACCATTTAAAGATCCTACATTTCAACAATTATCACTTAATTCTGTACGTCAGAGTTTCAACTTTTCGGTTCCCTATATTTAATTCAAATTTTCATCTAACTCATCATTGTACAAGAAAAACCCGAAAACATTTTCCAAAAAAGAACCACAGCGTTTTAATAATTACGACCAACTTGGGAAAGTTCGATTCGTCTCGAAGATTAATTGTTCAAATCGGCCCCATTGTCTGGAACGTTGTTGACGCTTTGGGACCCTTTTATGAAATTCGCGGACCATTGTTTTGGCCGGATTTATAAAAAAGTTGAAAAAAGTTCTTGCACAACGACGCCGGGTTCTCGCCACCCGCAAAACACCACCAACCCAACTCTGCGTCCTATCCTTGCCGTCCTACTAACTCTACTACCGAAAAACATATTTTTTCAACTGCAAACAAAAAATTGTAATCGTAATAACGAGGTCACTTTTTTGTTTTTCGTCGGTCATTTAAAACTTTCATTAGTGAATTCGCCCGCGCTTAAAATTTTTCAATTTATTCCCACTTGAACGTTGAATCGCTTACGAATATTGTTGTACAGCTGCGCTACGTTGCAGAACATGTTTCTTAATTTCATTAATAGTTTTCATCGTATTTGAGATATGAACGAGTACGTAATCAAAATTCCATTTATCGCTACCCATTAAGAGATATTGCAATTTCACTAAACTTAATTCATTTGCAATTTAAGTGATAATAATAGTTAAGAATTTATTTATACACCTATTAGTCAATATCGAATTTGAATCTCATTGAGAACCATTATTATAATAGTTAATTATGGGAAATTAATATTGAAATTCCAATTTCAGTTATTGTATGATACTGATAATTAAATTGTTGTATTGATTACCATACACCGATAATGATTAATATTTAATAAAGTTATAATGTCACTGACTATCGTTGTACCGCCTTATACAAAACAATATACATCCAGAAGAATTTAATCCATTTCCATGTGGTGTCACTGTCAAAGCCTTATTTATCGTCGTCTAGATCATTCCAATAAATAAATACAAGTCAAGTCCGGTGTTGAAGGAATCAGCATAGGGGTGGGATAGTCGGCCGACGTATAAGTTAGCCAATTTGTTATGTTAAAGCTTGCGATGCCAACCCTCGTCCGCTCAACAGATTGAGCCTACGGGAGATGCGATGGATCAAACTAAAAATATACAAGCTTTACGTAGACCTGCGAATGTGTTGGAGAAGGGATTTTCGGGAAACGGAGGAGTATATTATAAATTGAATCAGTTTTTTAACATGGCATGTAGGTAATGAGTATGTCTTCATTTCCTAATACATTTACTTTATGACCTAGTATAAATACAAGCAACCCTAGCACAGCTAAAACTTTCAATGGCATCTGTTTGTTTAAATCTGTGTCTCAAAAGACTAAGAATAATTGATTAAACTTAGTCTATTTTAATAAATTGCCAATACTAATGAAATTATAACTACTGACTACTAGCTGCCTGCTACGATTCCGTAGCATAGATACCAAAACGCTACACCGTAGTCACACTCGTAGCCTTTCAATGAAATATCTAAGGAAGATCTCTGTATTTTCGTAGATCGTTGGCGTATCAAAGCTTGGCATACAAACGGAATCCTGGCAGCCCATCCCTCATACATACTAACCCCGGAGGATACCTGTTTTGTTTAGTGCGGTCCACATTGATCAGTTTACTTTCTCTATTACAAAACCCTTTTCTTGTAGAACCAGGTTTTGTAAAATCTTGTATTTTTATTTACGTTTCTCTTTGTTGTCTGGTAAGGTGGTTATTATGATGTGGTGTATTAATATTGAATGCAAACTTTTTTCGCAGTAGGTTTGTTCTGCCAAATCAATACAATGCGTAAACATGTAAGCAGGATATTATCGCACAAAAATGAACGTGGAAAAAAAACGAAGAAAATGTTTTGATTCTGATAATAATCTAATTTAATGACGTGTATCCTCCTCCTGTAGTCCTTCATATTTAGAATAGAATATTCATTACTTCACACTACATGAGTACAGGATTTCGATTAAAATAAATACATTGTGTCACAATGGGCGGTTTATTGCTAAAAGCGATCTTTTTCAGACAACCTTTGGATGGACTTCATTCTGAAGGAGCAACATTTGTGCACGTAGTCCGCGGTGCACAGTTTAAACAATACCAATTGTTAATTCTTCGTAATAACTAATAAAAGCAACAATTATTATTAATAATAAAAAAAAATATATTTATTATAGTACGTATTATTAAATAACATTATTTTCATCAAAATATAGCGCAAATCTTTGACAGTTATCCTTCCACCTGAATTCAGTTTCGTGGTCGTTCGATAATATAATTGGATAAAGCGTAAACAAAAGAATTTTCCCTGTTCCCATCCTAAACCCACACGGAAATGTGTTCTCGTAAACAAACTAAGCCACCGACAAAACTTGTAACTACAAAAAAATAAGAAACAACTTTCGCTTACGTAACTAGCTGAGCCCTGCGGTTTTGCCCGAGTAGTTCCCCTTCCCGTGTACTTTTGGAGTTTTTTCTCGTGATTTTCGATGATATTTTTAGAGTTCTGCACTTTCAATGCAAGTATTTGGTATTAAAAATTCGTGAAAAGCGCGTGGTTCAACTAACACGCCCAACTTTGTAATAATAAACTATTCAATAAAGAAAGTGCTATTGGAATGTTAATGAAATTGTGACGTCTTAGGTTTATACATTAAAACTTACATTACTATTTATAGTATTGTTTAGTTTTCCAGTTTCTCTTTGTCGCATTATTTGATATTATATCTATTTACTTTTGTTAGTGCTGCACACACTGAAAAAAATAAATTAACTCTAAACTAAACTCCTAAAAACGCTAAACGCTATTTCAAATAACACAGTCCCAACGACGAGTCATCCGTCATCAAAACAATTAAATTGAATTCTACTACCCTTCACATGTCGGACATTCCAAAAATAGCAAGTAGTTAAAACTAGGCAGGCCAGATTAATTAGTGTGTCAGGCGGCTTACATACCGTCTTGGGTAACTGGTGAGACAAAATTAATCAAGCAGTGATCCGACATATTATCTCAGTTCAGATGACTTGAACCCTTACGTTGTGGGGCCAGGGAACCAGCGAGTGTAGAGCTCACAAATAAAAATTATTATCCTGTGGCATTCCAGTCCCGTGTACGATGCGTAAAAAACTCATGCAGCAAAGGGTCGTGCCAAAATGCATGTCATCAAATGGATTGGACCATTTTTAGATCCTTAGAACGTCATTTTATCTTAACTGATCAACCGGTCAAGATTTTCCATCAGAATTCAGACAACATAACGTGCTTTTAATTTAATTAAATACATTTAAAGTCAAACCACAACTGGACCAATCAAACTGAGAACTTATCAGAGCGCGAGCGGTAATAAATGTATTACAAAACAATCTTTTTACGATCGCAAACTTCGTGGCCACAATATAAGGTCTCAGTTACAAGAGTTAACGCGAGGGTTGCCCCTTAATAAGAATTGAACAGAGAACAGGGTGTCCGACATGTTTGCTACCCTCGTCGACGCCTGTCGATATAATGAACACTTGAACCAAATCTACGTATAATTAGGCATTTGATTTGACTTTGTTTTCGATTAGAAGCGTTTGCTGATTTGATTGTGAAGTATATTGTGTTTTAAATTGTCTCATTCCTTTAGTACAATGGTAAGATGTAGCTTAGATACTTTTCATACGGCTAGTTCAGTTTGTCACTGAGTATGTGTTAGTTGCGTCTATTGAGATTGTTTGTACCTACCTCATTTGTAAAGAAAGCATGACTTGAAAAACTTATTTTAAAAAGAAAAGAAAAAATAAACTCGGATTTGAATTCTTGTATCGTAGAGGGTTACACAAACATTCAAGACACATTCATCATTTGTATGTATTTGATAGTTTATTAAATCGTCCCTCTGTCATTTCCTTACTAGTAATGAATCTTAACATTCGCATACACGCCTTCGTACTGCACGCATACCACCACAACATCAACCTGAGTACATTATACGATTTAACTTTAAATCGCAATAAGAAGCCACTCATCTTTAAAATCAATTACCATATATTCGTCACTGTCTAAATGTTCACCTCTACTCCACAACCATTTTAATTCTGAGATTACGCAAATCCAAAAAAATATCACTAACGACCAAATAAAAACGAGTTAGAAAACTAATATTATCTGGAGACATTCCTTAAGCCAGCGTTCCCAAGGTGTCTTAGTGACAAATTTTCGCCGAACGCCCAAATTACTTTTAGTAAACGATCAATCAATCTGACAAAATCTCTGTCAATGTATGTACTATGTAAAAGAGTTTCTGATGTGTTAATAATTGATTGTTGTGAACCATAATAGATATTCCGAGTATCTTAAGTTCTTGGGAATGTAAACTTGAAATTATCAAGTATACTCGTAATAGCTGATAATACCGTTTGGAGGTGAATTATAAGTATCCACACCTACATGGATACTGTTTTACTAACAAACGTGAATAAACTAGTTTTTATTTTAATAGAACGTAACGGAGTCCTCAATAACTCGTGATTAAGGACTGTGATCAGGTCCAAAACGCGTTATCAAACAATTATAGTTCTATTTTTTGGAAACAAAAGTATCTACTTACTCTCAATCTTAAGCCAGAACAAACTGTGTTACAAATAAAAATACGAAACAGGCTCACACCATTCTTAAACATCACGATTCCCCAAAATAACATTCTCTGGTTTCAATTAGGGATACAACAATAGAACATTTCATCGCCACGATATCGCGTTACATTTTCTCACGTCAAATCTCTTTAATTATACCGCCATAATCACACCCGTCTCGCACCGAATTATCTAACCGCTAGAATACGTAAAAGATTCTATTTTTCGTTTTAAAACCCATTTGTAAACAGGGCACGTTCGCGCCCGTCCCATTGCTTAATTTACAAATGTAATTAAACTCGAGTTGGCCGAGAAAAAAGGGGAAGAGTGATTTCTCACCCCAAAGGTAAGGCTCTTTTGTGAAAAACCTCTGATAAGTTAATCGGATAGCAAAAGTAAGCGTCGGTATGTGACCGGGTTTGTAAAGGTGTTAATTTTTTACCTTTATCAGGTGTGTTTCAGGCTAAAATACTAAAATCGTTTAAAAACCTTTTTGAAGTAAAACAGGTAATAAATAGATAATGCCTTAAATAACGAACGACAGAGTTAAAACATTTGCAGGCTCCATTTTAGCATAAGGCTATTATTTAAAATGTACTAAATAATAGGATATTTTGATTCGTTTAGATTAATGAAGGAATCGATGATCAGAGAATAAGCATTCGACAGACCTATTATATAATATACTATTATTCAGCTGTTATTCCTACACCTTTGACAGTCGTTACAGGTAGTCAAAAGCTTGAAAAAGTCTGACAGCCAGTCTAACCAAGGGGTGTCGTGTTGCCCAGGTAACTGGGTTGAGGAGGTCAGATAGGCAGTCGCTCCTTGTAAAACACAGGTATTCAGCTGAAACCGGTTGGACTGGTAGCCGACCCCAACATAGTTGGGAAAAGGCTAGGCCAATGACTATTATTCAGCTGCTTTTTTACCTAGTAGCATGCTACACTCTATCTTATCTGGTAAACCGCGTAAAAGCCTAATCCCCAAAATTCTTATAAAGATCTCAAATGCTCTATAAATCCTAGTTTCAACCGGCTTAAAGAGAGAGGGCTCTCAATTGGTCTATGTATATTTTTTATATTTTTAACCTCAGTACTTCAAACTGGATAAACACTAATTTTGTTGATTTTCATTCAACGTAAAAAAGCAGACATTTGGCCCCATTAAAGATATCCATAAGTTTAGCTAAGCAGTTTATACTTTAATTCACTGTTATGTTTTGTAATTATCCCTTTTACAAATTATGAGATAGTAAAGGGACAATATGCTAAATTCTAGGTTCATATTGAAGTGACCTGAATAATTGGTTAGCTCAATTACTGACACCAGCTTTTGATCGTCGCACCGTGCATGCGATGCGACCTACCAAGTTTTGTACAGACTCTGGTAACACTAACTTGGTTTTAATTGGTTATATTGATTTGTGTTTCGGATTTGAAGCAATTGAATGATGAACGGTGTGGGTAACGTATTTGTTATTTACCGGATTTCAAGGTACAAACAGATTTTTTAAGGTATAATCCCATAGAAAAGTACTTAAGACATACAGATAAACACAATTTATATAGTCTTCATAAAAGTTGCCAGTATTGTTTCAATATCACGGTTCTGAAAGATGTTTTAATAGCTTTAAAATTCCAAAGTGTAGTTTATAATCGTGGTATAATTGAACAAAGGCAGTTCCTTAATTTAAAATTTATGTACTCGTACATCATATTATTGTGCATAAAGCAGGCCAACACTTCAGCATAAAAATGAAATCACAGATTTGATCAGTATAGCTCACGGGAAGAAACAACAAAGAACTTATAAATAAAGACTTCATTTTACTTTCAATCAAGATATTTAAGTATTTTATCGAGCACGCCCGTCTGTCTTCCTCCTATTTGCATAGTTATACGTTTAAGACAACGCCGGATATTGAAAAACCAAGGATACACGTGGTTGAGCAACAAAAGTAACGGATATTAACACCGCGATCGAACACAACCCTTTACTGAACATCCAGCCTACCACCAACTCGTAAAAAAGTGAGTTTAAGACTGTTGGATCTGTCAAAGCGAGACGGAGCGCTACATGGCGTATAGCTTCATCTCTTTCCCACAATAGCAACAAGTTTTCGTTAACGGTTAGTGGTAGGAGGCTTCAACTTAAGTAATCCATTATCCTGTTAATGAAACTCTTTATAGAATTACTCAGGAACGTTATATGTATAAGTTTGATGAGAAAGTTGGAGTTTGAGTCGAATCAATTATGAACAAGTTGTTTTAAACGGAGCTGCCGCGAGGTGGGGAGATTGTTGCGGCCTGATTCTAGATAAGCGATTGTTGTTCACATATTGATATATTAAGTAATGACAAGATTAAGATGTTATTAAGATGTTTAGGGAAGTCATTTTATAATGCGACAGGAGATCGAGCACTTCTGCATTTATTTTCAATGGACATAATCCTAAGTATGGCTAAATGTTTATTCTTTCACGCAAAAAACACTGGACGGATTTGTACGATATTTGGTACACAGATAGTTTATAAAATGAATGAAGACATCATTTTCAATTTGTAGCAGGCGGCCGCTCAAAACTGCCAGTAGAATATATAAAAGTTTATTAGTTATGGAACATCATGGTGTGGATCGGGATACTAAGCGTAGAACTACTGTTCCGCAGAGCTTCCGATAAGGAAGACTACAAGAAGATAGCTAACCTCCCCTAATGGAAGAGGCATCGATAGAAGAATTCATAATTTAAAAATACCACCAACAAATAATTACCAACGTTACTTTTAACGATAGATCTTGTTTCCCATCAAAAAAACTCGCAAGCATAGATCTGCGTATAAACACACAACCCCATATATAAAATAATATCACCGGCAGAAGTATGCGTTTATAGAGTGCATCGTTTCATAACATAACATCTCAACAAACACACCTGTATGAATGAATAAAATAAGAAAATTCCGTGCGAAAACGTTCCCACGCCGAATATTTAAAATTTCACGATCCCCAGTAGCGAGGAGAGCGGGCCGCTTAATCAAAAATAACGCAGCAACAAAATTCAATAAGAGCGACTCATAAAACACGTTAAAATGAAAAATATTAAATTCCAGAGACAAAAAAAATATGTATTATTCGTTTCGCGAGGGTACATAAATAATTTAATTTTTAGCGTGAAAAGTTTTTAAGGAAATCGCAAGACTTCACCGGGCCGATGTGTGCGACGCGGTGGAATAAATCAGTACTTTAAAAAATAATACACGTTTTATCACGTTCTGAGTGTTCACTTCAGCCTGTATTATGAAGTCTTCAAGTAAAACTGTCGTTATTGAGGAAGCAAGAAGGTGCATTGCATCACGTCGACGTTTCGGTTCAACAACGCCGACATTCCCGTTTTAAGGATCTCACAGTACAGGGAGAAACTCTTTATGCCTTCGAGGTGACTTAACTGGCACCCGTTAAAGAAGGAATGTAAATTAAAGTATCTTAACACTCACCTGTGTACGACACTATATTACGTTGATAGATAAAACCTCCATATTTTATTTAAGTGTCGAGTTTAACTGCGGTGTTTAAATAAAACGCGCAATAATTGAAACGGAATTTAACTTCGTGGATCTTTTATGGGAACGTTTTTGTAAACAAGTCTATAAAGTTAATATGCTGAATGACTGCAGTTATAACTTTTAAAATATTGCGGTTCACTTATAGTAACACCCGTTAAACGCAAGTCGGACTTGCGGCACTGGGGCTTCAGTACAGATAGGCAAAAGAAAATTACTGGTCCATCAAATTTATTACAATAGCTTAACCTCGATGTTTATGGTCGCTGTAGTTTCAATCAAAAAACGATTCAATACAAACGACTAATCATTAATGGCTTAAGTAAATTATTTATTCAAAACTTTGAACTTTCTTTTATATTTTAAAAGGAATATAATATCGAAAGACCATAAATTTTTCCGTCCAAATAAAATAACTTTGAACTATGAATAACTACGAGTAAATGTATAAATTGATTTACATTTCAAACGCAGCAAGTGGACTTAAACGGCAAAGCTGTTTATTTTACCACCTCAAGCAATAGCTCCATTCCAAAGGATATTCAAACATGTGCAAAGTGACCTGGGGGCCTATCACCATATTATCTTTAAGTAATATTATTGTGCTAGTAGAAGCGTGATAACGCAATGCACGACTTGTGCCTTTTTTTAAAAAAGAACAGTCTCGCTCTAAAAGAAAGTGTCATGCTATACCTCTAGGTCTGTATGCATTCGTTTAACCGTTAAACCGCTTTATATTATTATTTTTTTTTCAAAGAAATGAACGCTAATTGACTTTCAACGATAATCTGAATAATAGGTATTTATATAGCCAAAGTAATAGTGTGATATTTTGAATTTTGAATAATTTATGAAAAAGACGCCAGTTTATGTATGATAAACTAAATTAAAAATTCCCGCCTAAAAACAGCCCCAATTCCGTTTTATATTGACTCATATAAAGAATCATCCCGTTCATACCTTGTTAAAAATATACTTTAAAACATGAAATTCAAGTAAATGAATAACTTCATTATTGCTCAAAAAATGTAAGCACCATCATCTAACTTACCATAACTCAAACGCAATGAATACTAAAAGGGAAAGGGCCACTTAAAACCGTAAAATAATTCCTATGGCTATGTTCCCCTAAACGGGCAAAGGCAATGAACATAAATATTTTAATTTTTCACAGCGCCAGTGTTGCAAGCTAATAAAATAACGGATTGTGGTTACACGGAAAAATAAATTATTAGAACTGGCGACTTCGTAACGTTTCGTGGTAGGACTTTTATTATTCGTGTCGCGTGTTTTTGTGTTATTACCAACTGTATTTATGGTACACAATATAATTGTACTAAGATTTTAAATGCTTCATTATTTTTTTCAAACTACGTCTCAGACTGATGAGTTTCTTTCTATATGAATTTCAGTATCATAAATGTTGAACAAATTTTACCAATTGTCAAGATTTATTAACCACTAGCTGTTGCCCGCGACTTCGTTCACGTGGTTAGAATTTTCCCCGTTTTTTCCACATTTTCCATTGTATCTTCGCTCCTATTAGTCGCAGCGTGATGTTATATAGCCTATAGCGTTCCCTGATAAATGGTCTATTCAACACTAAAATATTTTCTCAATTCGAACCAGTAGTTCCTGAGATTAGCGCGTTCAAACAAACAAGCAAACTCTTCAGCTTTATATATTAGTATAGATTACAGATTTTAAAAATGTAAATTAAACACACTTGCCAGTAAACAATTTAACTAATCCTATGAATTATTTGCGACGGAACAGCGACGGAATCTTAGGCTTAAATATGTCAACATTAAACCTGTGCATTGCATTAAATATTTAGCAAAACGCGTGGGACCCAGCCACATCGGCTTCCGTGAGCTTCCATGAGTTCACTTACCATACAACAACAAGGTGCTTGTACCATGTAGTGAATACAATGTCTAATATTCATAACAGATTCTGAGATGTGGGAGATATGGTTGAATAATCTTTAACACTGTTAGCGGCTGTTTGAGGAGGCATGGTGTGTCACAGATGAACGTATAAAAATTAAGGATAGCGGATAGCCGACTATTATAAGCTACTTCGCAAAATTGTAAGCGAGTTGCTTGTTTCAATGAAATATGTACCTAATAAGTGCCTATACCTTGGGAAGGTAAAGTGGCTATTGGTCATGGCAAGCTTTCTACGCATACCTCCTACATATTTGATTGTCAACAAGATGCATTAGCAATTTATTGTCAGTGCATCTTAATATCTCTTCTCTGGTCACATATATTATATTATCACAGTACGATAAATTATTATGTACGCAAATAAGGTATATTTAAGGCATTTGCCTTTTGTATTCTCGTAATAAATACGCAGTTAAACATTTTCAAGACTCCAATTACAAACGTGATATCAAAAGAGAACTAGTATTAAAAGCTAAATCTAGAGCGCAATAATCTTTGAATTTACATACAAAGATGACACCGACATACATATTTATCAGAAAATTCGTACATACCATATTAGATTCGCGTCGACGGCCTAATATAGGACAAAGTAAGGTTAGACCTGTTTGTTCGGAATGTATATTTTTTGGGACAAAACGGCAACATATGGTGGGCGGGCGAACATTTTAAACAATTACGACACGGACCCGAGATGTAAAAATATAGAAACAAAACTGTGTCTGGGTAAATGTTTAATTTTATTTATACTTCAAAAATATGTATTTCTTTTTTTGGATGTAATTGAGACTTTAAATAAACTGCAAATTCAAATAGTGGCTAAGCTTCATCTTTGACAGTCGCTATGGGAAGTTAGAGCAAGAAAGCCTGACAACCAGTCTAGCTAAGGTGTATTGTGTTATGCAGGTAACTGGGTTGAGGAGGTCCGAGGGGCAGTCGTTCGTTGTAAAGCACAAGCTGCAACCGGCTAGCCGAAAAGCAGACCCCAACAAAGATGTAAAAAGGCTAGGCTGTTGACGCGTCTTTAAATTCAATTACGAATACATAATTATGTTTTGTAAAATGTACTTACAATGATACACTAGGGATGGGATAATACGTATTTATAGTTATTTAGAAAAAATGATTTCCACCATAACCTATATACGCAAATAAAAAGTACGGTTTTTGTACAAAACTATAAATGAAAAGAAACTTCGAGACACAGAATACATGACTATGTTTCTTTGTGAAGTTCGAACATTCCACCAAAAAAAGTAAGTGAAAGTATGTGTGTGGACACTGTCTGATCGTCGTTACGAAAGACTTGACAAAATTATGTTGAACACTTCGTAAATAAATAGGTTATAGGTGAGTATGTAAGTATAATAAAAGGCTTGCAAATTAAACAGCAATCATGTTAACTGTGAATAAATATTAGGATCAGTAATACGAGTATTGTATATTACTTTAGGGTACAATTAGCTGAATATTGTCTTTAAACTTTTGCTGAAAAGACATATCTGCTACTTAACAAGAATTTATGAGAATTATTTATAATAATTATTATTTATAATAATTTTTATTTACATATTACACATAATTATAAATATACTTAGACATGTAATTATTATAAATAATAATTATTATTTATAATAGTTTTTATTTATAAAAATTATTATTTATAATAATAATTGTATCCCTCACAAAATTAGTAACTTTGCTATGCATACCTACTCTCAAATCTTCGACATATGAATGTTAATTGCTCGTCTACTGTTAGTCATTAACGCGTTTTGTGTCGCGCCAGCTGAAGCTTTGCCAACCTTTTAAAGGGATTAAAATATTTGCCTCGTGTGGTGATATTAATATACCAAACTTTAGTCTAAGACTACCACTTAACACTTGATTGATTGCTACTTCTAAGAGAGCTATATAGGTATTGAAAAGGATAATGGAAGGCTGAAATTGATCATACTATAGGCGATCTTTGTCCCTTAAGAGTCCAGCAATATAGCAATATTGACATACATTTAGTCGATTGCGAAAACTTTCGTAAAAAAAATAACTTTTATTTTTCAAGTGCAAAAAAAACATAACTCCAAGAAAAAGATGACGATGTTGCCTTTAACATAAATATTTTATCTTTTTCTTTCATAATCCGTATGCATTCCGTAACGTGTTTAGTAGAAAACAGAAGAACTTACTAATCTTATAAAAACTTATGTCAGTTTTAGTAAAGAGGTCGTTCTCAAGTTTCAAGTTACAAACTCACGACAAAATTACAAGAAAAAAGCTCACTCTTCTTAATTAGCTCAGACGTTCTTTGACTATCCTTATTTAAAACCTGCCTCGAGTAATCAGTGTCAAAGATTTTCAAATAAAAACCGTATCGAAAGTTTTAAAACGATATTTTACACGCGGTGTTAATGAGCGTACTAATGCGCGTGAATATAGGTTAATGTTATGTTTAACACATAATTAATCTTGTGACAGCATTACGTGCTTCATTTTAACATTTTGTGTTGTGTTACACTTAAGTCTAGTTAATTTCATACGAAGTCTGTTGTTAAAGAAGTTGTTATTATACTGGCATGCATCGGGTATAGAAGGACAGAAATTCCTGGCTTAATTCGATCTGGTGCTTGTCTATAATCAGGACATTTTCACCAAGTTACTTTGTGGGTGTGGGTAGAACGAAGGAGGATGAAAGAAAGGAAGCTAAGAAAGAAAGCTAGACAAACATTCTTCTCTTTAAATATACGAAGTTTGAAATGGATTGAATCTCACGTCTTTCTCTTTATGAAAAAGATCAAATGAAATTATTTGATAGACGTTTTGCCGCAGTCGAATCATGTAAACGGTTTTGCGGGGCATGTAATTTAGTATTGTAATATAAGAGAAATAAAGACTTTGAATTGAATTGAATTGAATTGAACATAACATTACCGCTAGTGGCACTATCAAAGGAATAGGCAACAACTTACTCAAATCGCCAGTTTGAGACAACTGCAAATGAATTAAAACGTAACAAATATGAATAACAAGATTAATCCATGATAGTATAACGACACAACAAAAGAAAGATATAAAAATGGAAAATAGTTGCATATCGAAATAAAAAAGCAAAAGAACAAAACACGTCAATTATTTTTATATGTCTATTTGCAAACACACAATCAAAACCTTATACAGACTAGGTTTTAAGTTTTAAGTGGGTATCACTGTTTCACATCATGTCATTAGCAGTTAGCAACAAACCACATTTACATAATACACTAAAATGTTTAGTCTTAATCACTTGCGTGCGGCAAAACAATCACTAATAGGTGTGCTTAATGACAAAACATGCGGTTAGCGAATACTATGGGCTCCTAACATCTGATCCTTGCCGGATGGCAGTTTCAGCAGTATGAAAAGTCATATCATACGTACCAACGTGACTTTTTCAGAGTTATATGTACTTTTTTAATTATTCCAAGACACTATGCGCACTGACAAACGATAAACATCGTGAGAAAATGAGAAGATTTATGGGCCAGTATTATTAGTACATTCTATAATTAAATATACTCAGAATGAGACGTTGGAATAAAATATGCATAATGCGTTCTAAAAAAAATATAAAATAAATACCAGATAAATCCAACATTTGTACATCCCAAATTGGCTTGAAACAAAATTTCTGCGTTAACTCCGTAGGTCTAGAATCGACTCACACACATACATTAAACGTATTCTCAAAAAGTTTATAAATAGCGTTGGAGGTGAAACACATTTCTCACGCATTTATTACACAAGTTTTTGTGTCCCTCGTGTGTAAGTCGAAACATCGGTTAGAGTCGAATTTTCCAAGCTATCCCGCCGAGGGTGTTTCATAGAACATCAATCTACAGTGCGCCTGACAGTTATATGCGTGTATTATATTTATTTCTCTTATTTAAGATCATATATTTGAATTACAAGTCTAGACTTGTTCTGTTTGTTTCTTATTTTATCTTAATTAAGATCATTTATTCATCGATTCATCTTAATAAATAAGGCTTTTGTGAAATTAATACCAGACGTCGAGAAAGTAAGAATTAAAAAATGTAAAATATTATCAGTTAAATATTATTTATGGATGCGACAGGTTATCGACGGAGGAGAATACCAAAACAAAGGGAGGTCTATACCCAACAGTGACTATATTATGAATATTTAAGGTTAGCGATAACAATGATGTTTTATATGTCCCAAAATACGACAGGAAAATTTATATATTTTTTTAATGTCGACAAAAAATAATTAACTGTTCAATGCCCATGGCCACGTCATCGAAAAAAGAATTGATAGTGGCAAAAAAAAAAGTTGGATGAATAGCCAATATCGCGGCCAAAAAAAAATGGCACAGCTCGTTCCATAAAACAGTTTCAAAATGTCGGTCAGTGAATACGACATATGGTTTACGAGCAAGCCAGGTGTCGCCTGGGTTACGGTGGCGATATAAAATTGATCTAATCTTCGTAACGCGGTGAAACGTTCGCGTAAAACCTTACAGGTTGCTTCGGTCCTACTTATTAGTACTGAGATGGGTTTACAAAGACTACAAAAGATTTAATGAATGACATAAAATGTATGAAATCTTGTAATGTAGTAAAAAACAGATTTTATTTAATCTGACAACAAGGGCTCTTCATTTAATTTAAGAGAAGATTCAGAGTTTTAGATCTAAGCTAAAACCTAAGTTTAAAAAGGGTAGAAAGTAAATTTGCCAGTTCTTAGACAGAAAATAAATTTACCTGTTAGTAAAAATAATACATGAGACTTACGTAAAATTTTTCGCAATGATTTATTTTCTCGTTCCAATTGTTCCGAATAATGTTCGACAACTATTCGGCAGCGCGATAGAGCCGAATTCCTAGCGGAAGAAAACTCAAGATACTCCAAGAGCACGGTCACAAAATAAATATCAATATCATTCAATCAAAGATATGTATATAAAAAAAACATATATTAAGGGTAAAGCTTTGAATGAAAATACGCGTGCTGTGTTCACGGGCATTTTTTTTTCAAAGAATATTTACCTCAGATGTCCGATTTACTGTAAATGAACATTTACCCGCCACTGCCGTACCCAAGCTGCAACAAAGCATATTTGATAGAGGCAAAGACCGAAATCGAAGCCGAATCGTAAAATATAAATATTATATACAATTACAATACAATTTACTTAATAAAAAACAATTATATAATTATATTAAATAATAATAAAGCATAAATCCAATAGGTAAACCAAAAACAACCCAAAATATAAAGTTTTTTTTCAATAACCAATAAATAAACGATAAATTTGTGATAAAAACTAAAAAAGGTAGAGTATTTTTTACCAATGTTCGTTTATGAATTTAATTAAAGCGTTGATATTTTCAGCACGCTTTATTAAATTTCCTGCTAAAGCCGCAGTTTAATAAATATTTAGTGCAGTACCTCATTTTTGAAGCAATGTTTTCGTTTCCACGTAATCATTCCACGAGTATACTTTTAATCAAATAAATGCAAAAATGACAAATTGTAAAATAAAATGCGATTTGTTAAAAAGAAACGGTCTCCCGGCCTAACAATCCAGGTGGCAGGATATCAGTTAAAATACGTGGCAGTTTTAATTACGCCGGTCTATCGGCATTCCGGTCGGCATCCGACACCGGATTGCTTCCGACCTTTATAGGAATCCGTTCCATTAGCTCGGGAACTTGCCGGATTCTTTAGTGAGACCCGTCTTCACCGATTCCATGTTGAATTCTGTTCATTTTCTTATTAACGCGTCGTACAATGATTTCTTTGATTAGCTAATATTGACATTCATTTGATTTTTTTCTTGTTAGTTAATTACTGACTTGTATAACGAAAAATAAACATGATAATATGAACATTATCGCTAGGTTCCATATTATTTGTATCCAAAAAGCAAATAGGTACTAGTCGTAAAAATAATTGGAACAGTAGATAAGAACACATTATTGTACCTAGCTAATATTTAGGTATGCTCTATTTATGTTGCTTGCTAGACTTGTTCAAATCCTTTCATCAAAATACATACCAAATTCGCCTAAAACAGTTTCAGATTCACGGCAAGTAGATATGAATTATATTTTTCGTACTTAAATATTAAAAACTGGTCAAGTGTCTTCGTCTCGGGATAGTGAGATTACCTCCAAACAAGCTAAAAAGCAATAAGTAATTTATTTCTCGTCAAATTTACCCACCTTATTAACCATTGTTCACGCAAAAAACCACCTCGATTTTATGTTCCTTTCGGATCATTTACGTTCTTCTTTCGATATTTTTATTAAGTATAACTAGTTACTATCTACCCACACACAGACTCTTACAATAGGTACATCGGTAGCCATCTAAATCTCAATAGCAAATTACATCGTAACTTAACTCTATTTAAGACTACTTTCTAAGAAGCTTATTGTTTAAAAGTTTAAATCCATTAAAGACTGTTGATTAATGCTTTAGTCACGTGACAGGTAAAGTTTAGTAAATTAAATTACGATTGTTAGGTAAATTCTGAATGTTTTTCGCGTTGCAAATTACGCAGTTATTTTGAAATGCCAGGGTTGTTGATTATTTAATTTAGTTAGGACTTAAAAGCAAAAAATATGAGAAACTGTTACCTGCAGGGCGACAGGATTTCTCTTCGGATACAGACATCTCTTACAAGAACACGATAAAGTGTACAATGAAACACAATGAAATGAAGGCTATACGCTTTTTACTAAAATGGAATTTATTTTCTCTCGATTCCGAAAATCTTGATTCCTGATGTCATCCTTCATAACCATTGAGGTTATCAAATAATTAAGCACATAGTTTTAATTTTAAATATCCAGCCATCATAAGATTTTATGCCAGTATCTAAATGTTTATAGCTACACTTCACCCATAAACGGAAAAAAATATCTAAGAATCGGTACTTACAAAAAGTTCGTTGTTAACAATTCCAACTGCGACGTTCGATTTTGTTTTTTTTTTAATGCTCACCATAGACTAAACATATGGTAAAACGAGCGATTGCTTGAATCTTGTCAACTTGGACACCAACCTCTTTCTCCAATCTCTAATGTGGAGTAACCTACTCCTTGCAGAATAAACTCGATAACTATTCTATGATAATCTATACTTCTATATAGGTACTTATACTTATACTTATATATATATATACTTATATACTTATACTTATACTATACTAATATATAAAGCTGAAGAGTTTGTTTGTTAGTTTGAACGCGCTAATCTCAGGAACTACTGGTTCAAATTGATAAAATCTTTTTGTGTTGAATAGACCATTCATCGAGGAAGGTTTAAGGCTATATACCATCACGCTGCTACTAATAGGAGCGAAGATACAATGGAAAATGTGGAAAAAACAGGGCAGTTATAAATCACAACTTAAATCTTCTAACCACGCGGACGAATTGGCGGGCAACAGCTAGTAATATATATATCTGCTTAATTATACACGCAAGTAAATAGTTGCACTTAAAATAATGTACGCACGCAACTATATCGTTAACAGCCTTTATAAATTACAATGCATAAAACAAAATATACCAAAGATAAACAAAAAGCACTTATTTTGCGAGTATGGGTACAAAAGTTAGACGAAGTTATTTTTATCAATTAAATCAATTCATCACATTTTCTCAAATTTTGTGCAAAAGGCGCAATTTGAAAAACGCCTAATCGTAAAATAAATAGTCAATGATTATATTTGTATACAAAAAGTATTGACATGAGACTGTATTATGTTATACCTATATTTGCAAATGTAATGTAAAAGGTCAAAAGCCTATAGCCATTTATTTTACTTTGCTTAACGAAGTACTATTGGGAATTTCGACAGAAAAGCTATTAATACAGACCCCCGTTGGGAATCAAATCCTCAACCCTTAGGGTACAATTTAATTGATCAGTGAATACTTTTTGTTAACAAATTGCTAAAAATGTCGTATATTTGTACAACTTTATCTCCAGCGACACTTGTAAATCGAGTGTTGTTGAAAAGTAAAACACTATTTATCTTCAAAATATTTTTATTAGAACTCACAGCTTACATATAAGTAAATAATACTCCATTATTCAGATCACAAAATCGAATTTTTTATTATGCAAGTTAAACAACAATTATAATCTGCTTCAGAAAAGGTAACGATACTCTCAGTATTCCCTAATATAACATCACAATGGTTCAAAAAAAACTTATAACACAAAAACAACCAATAAAATGCATTTTCCGTTAAAAGATAGAGGGGCTGATTATGAAATCTTGATACCATCATAGACCGAGTCTAAGAAAAGCATGTCACGTATCAAACGTCAAAGTACAAAGTATCAGGAGGGCATAATAAAGTTCCAGCAGGGACGTCATATTTTCTTTATTTTTGGACATGAAATGCAAGACGGCTTAAACTGCATTAAAATTCAACACTTACATAGAAGTAAAATTAACAAAAATTGTGTATTAAATACACTTAAACTATGAACAACAAAACAAGTGCTTAAAGCACTAACAATCATTATCTTAGAGGTAATTTCTCTTTACTTTAATACCAAAGGGGGTCTCCAAATCGTCCAGGGAATAATGAGAGCTAACTTCCACGGAACGCCGCAAGTCAATTATTGGAGTTAACACACTTTGCTAGACTTGAATTGTAAGTTACGTAGAAATAAGTAACGTACATAGAAATCAAGATAGCGGAACACGGGTACTGTAATTACTCAGTATTTGCAACTAAAATGAAAAAAAAATGTTAATGAGAGATTTTATAATTTTTGTGCTTAATATGATAGGTAAAATTGACTTAAACTTATAGCAAGAGCTTTGCTCTTTTAAGCGATTATCGCATTAAGAATGTCAAAAATAAGGATTTATTTAGTTAGCCTTGTAATGTTGTATAAATCTGGCAGAAGGATCTGTAACCCCCGCTACCCATTTGGGCATCCAGTAGTACGGAGTGAACACATGTTGACCCGGATACGATTTCTCGAAAATGTATCGATAATATTTAGACTCCGCTGTTGTTGGCTGTACACCTGGATATATCACGTTCTCTTCTATAGACCGCTCAGCTATCACCTCTCCGATGATAGTGAACAATGACTTCTTAACAGACGCAACTCCGTCGCTAAAGGCCTCTTTATGACGCCACAAAATAGTATCCGGCAACAAGCCACTGTTAGCAAAGCTACTCCTCAACAAATGCTTTTCAATACCGTTCTGTGGTTGCCTTAGTTTCGGATCTACGCTCAGGTAGTGGTTGGTAAATTGAATATCTAAGAATGGGACTCGCAGCTCCAAACTGAACGCACTTGTCGTCCTATCAGCACGGAGGCCATCGTACAAGTAAATGTCTGAGAGCAAACGCAAGCTCTCCTCGTGTGCAATATTCTCTGAAGGCGCGTCTCTAAAGTAAATGTAGCCTTGTGCCAATTCATCTGCACCTTCCCCACTGAAAACCACAGTAGTGTTTGTCTTTTCCTTAATATACTTCGAGAGCAAGTACATAGGCAAACTGGCGCGTATCGTTGTGATATCAAAGGTTTCCAAATGATAAATAACGTTGTCTAAAGCTTCCTTTACATCGTTCTCATCAAATTGCACTTCATGATGCTCTGTACCTAAATGATCCGCAACTGATCGCGCAGCAACTAAATCAGGAGAGTCACCCATTCCTATGGCGAATGTTTGTATTTTGTACGGCAAGTTGTGTTTTTTAGCAAGTTTTACTACCAAAGCGGCAATGAGCGATGAATCCAAGCCACCGCTGAGAAGACATCCGATACGCCTGTCGGACATCAATCTCTTTTCGCACGCAGCTTCTAAAAGTCGCGCCGTTTTTTCTTCTATACTCTTGCCATCTAACTCTGCTTCAGGGACGTATGGCAGGAAGTTAGGCGGCATACCAGGCGACGTGTATCGTTCGATAAAATCAAGTTTTACTTTACCGTCGTCTAATATACTCCATTGCGCGTAATGGCCTGGCGGAAATTGTCTTAACGTTGAACTGCCGCTGCCGTTCTGTTTTAACTTAATCAGACCCTTGCCTTCTGAGGAGATACCTAAGACACCCCTTTCCTCATCCCAATATTCGAAAAGTGGGCGCACCCCGTAAGGATCCCGAGCGACACAGACTTTTCTCTTCTCACCATCGACTAGACAAAATGCAAATACGCCGTCAAGGTTTTTAACGGTTTTCTGGAAGCCAAAGTTGTGATAAAGGTGGGTTATAGCTTCCACATCACATTTAGTTTCATACGGGAATTTGTGTTGCGCCTGCAAACGCTTGCAGTTATAAATTTCTCCGTTACAAATTAAGTTTGTGCGAGGATAAAGATGCAATCTCATGGGTTGCATGCCATGTAATCCGTCAACGATAGCCAATCGTCGGAAACCGAATATCGCAAATGGTTCCCGAGCGTCAGCCTCGAACCTCCATGCGTCAGGTCCACGGTGACGGATCGTTAAGAAGCTTTCCGTACAGAGTGGACATAAATCTTCACTGCCGCCAAATAATGCCCAGATTCCGCACATTTTGGATCTGAAATTAAACAGAATAACTACATTTACTATTGATACAGTTACATTAATTTCTTAGACCAGTATAAAATATGTCGCAAATATGGAAAAGTTCTAGTTGCCCAAAAACACAAACAAGATTCAGACAAATGCGCCCTTACTGTGTTAATGCCCCGGTTTACGAACAAATATCATTAAGCAAATTCCCTGTCATTACCTTGTCAACACAAAACAGTTGAGAATGCCTGGTAACGGGTATCAAATTACTAAGTCAATGGGCAGGAAATTATTCAAGGCTTTTACCTACTTTTTTAACGACGTATTAACTGTAAAAAGGCTAGGAAAAGTTTAAATGAAGTCCTGTACACTAGCTAATAAACTAACTTCGAGAGGAGTTGCAAAGCCTGCTTTTTGCTAGTGGAACAAGTTTATAGATTTCAACATTAATAGTGAAGTAAAAACTGATAGCGGATAGTTTAACGGGTACAGCGATAGGTGATCAATAAATAGCTATTTTTTGCGAGTAGCTAAACTTAGTAGATGAGCTGGAACTTTCACTGACACTATCAAATATTTATTAACTGTTGAATAATCAAATAATAATGACTCAATAAAAACTTTAAGTATTATATGGGTAATTGGATACTAATGAGAAAGTTCTCATCATTCGTAATACTTACTTTAACATTTAATTAAGACGAAACCCACGCAACTGCTCTTAGTTTAATAATTATTATAGTATTATAGTTACAATTTCAGGACCGGTAATCAAATACGTCTGTTAAAATCTCTCTAAAGATCTTGGGGTCGTACAAATAGACAAAAAGGGAATTACAAAGACGATAATATCCAAAGATTCTAAAATCATCTTAATCAAGAAACTGGCAAGACTTACAAACCCTCAACCACGAAATCCAAGCGTGCGTTAGTTTTACAATGAACAGGGTACCGATAACTTATTGAGTTAATTAAGCAAGCGAATTTAACTTGAAACTTGAACCATTAACGAGAGCATTAGGCTGCGGATGAGTCAACTAAGTCTAACTTACTAAACGATTTTAAAACATTGATTCAGTGCAAGTAAGCAAACTAAGATTCTAGTTTCGAACTCAAAACTTTAATCAACGTATATTGATAATGATTGAATCGCTCTATAATTAAAAGTATATAGAATGGTCACTTCATTCAATCTATTTGACCTAACTACTGAGCCATTTTGGGAATGTGTTTACCGTACTGATTTGAACGAATCATGCCGCTAATTAGTACTATTTGTAAGACTAAGCTCTATATAGAGTATCCAGTACATTGTTATAGTACCCATTCATTTAGAGAATTGGTTTGTAACTCTAACTAAAACTATAAGGAATTATTGCATAACACTTAAAAACTTTTGAATTAATCATTGAGTGTCAAGCGCGTTTGACACTCAATTCCCAGAACAGCGTGAGAACAGCCGTCAAATCAAACAATCCATCAACAAATAATTGACAGAGACTTGCTCACCAACAAATCTCATCCAATTCTCTGATAATAAATCTGAAACAACAATAACGTCGAATCTCCATACTAAACTTAAATTGCCAATTCTAAATTCATCACGGATTATTATTTAAGCAACAAATCTATTAATCTGAGCCTACGGGAGTGGAATACATAAATCAATTAACCCTGACAAGACGGGCCGTGTTGAGGCCGCCAGCCCATTTCGGGGACCAGTACCCTATTTTGGCGACACCGTTCCCCAGGGGCGTCGAATCGTCTCCGGTTTAATTCAAATATTACTTGTGGAATTGAAGTGTCGGTTGGGCCACTAGATTCGGGAGTTAAATACGTCGAAATTCTATTATCAAATTGGGTTACACTCGGCCACGAGCGTTGATTTGAATGGGAGTGGTGCAAAAATTATCTGAAGTGTTTTTTTAATAAGTTTTACATTTAACGTTAAGTTTTAAAGATAATAATTTGTCTTTAATTATTCTTGGTGTTTAATAACTTCCTACTAATAAAAAGTAATGTCTTAGGAACATCCGGAAATGGACCGAGATAGCAAGCGTAGCAGAGCTGTGATCGCTAACCTACACTAGTTGGAGAGGCACCGCTAGAAGAAGAACCAAACATTATATTACGGGTTCAATCAATAACCAAGCGCATCGACATTAATCAAGACCATAAAACGACTGTGTAATATTGCAAAATAAAAACCGTAACAAAATTATAAACATTATCAATATCAAAAAGGAAAAATGAAAATGTTAAACAAGGATTAATTGGATTTGGATAAGATCATAAATCATTTAAAAATTAAATACAAGAGATATCCAAGAACAAACATTTCGCGTTATAGAAGAGCTAATCTAATTGCATTATCCGACGGACACGGCGTAAAGTACAAAACAGACTAATTTAATATATTAATTAGGTCACAGGACTAGATGTCTGGCGCTGGCGACATGGCACGACGTCGAGCTCCGGCGACACGTGTCCAGCAACATTTGTCTTCTAATAAATACCAGATTTACATTTGATTAAATTCTCAGTATCAAATTACAATGAAGCCAGTTTGGAGCGGAATTATCTTAGGCTAAGATAAGAAATGATCGCTGACAGAAAGCGAAGCAGAATTGTCTACACGTGTTTAAACAATCGACGATTTACTGTACTATATTACACAGACACAAACATACAACGTACAATTTCTATTTGTGGGTCAATACTACTGTCACTATTTATGAAAATTAACGCGCTATCTACAAGCTAATTAGAAAGAACTGATTATAATTTAGTACTTTCTGCAACCTAGTCTAATTTTAGTACGAACAAAACATTACGTAGCAAAAGCTAAAATTATTATTTCTGCTTGATAAATAATGATTGGCAGCGAACCAAACGTTTGGTTAACTAAACGTAATCGGGGACTTCCCCTAAGCTTTCGATGAGCGGTAGTAAGTGGCTGATGTAACACGTATTGCATCATTATCATCCACTTTTAAATAGACACACAAGCGAAATCCAAGTATGGCTTAAAGCCAGTTTCTTTACGTAACAATTCTAAAGCGCTTCTTTTCGTGAAAGCAATTCAAAACATTCGACTTATTGAAAGGCTTTGATCTACAGTATTAACAATTTTATAGTAATAACCAACATTAATGTACTAGATAGTTCGCATTGAAATTAAGAGTTTAGGAAAAATAATGAAACGTTTTAAGTTCGAAACATCTAAACAACAAACCTTCGAAAATTTTACATAGTAATAAAATTAAATTATGAATTGAGTAGCCGTTTATTGATAAGAAATTCGACAAACTGCGACATTCCAGCATTCTACAAATCGAAATAAGCAACGAACGTGTACGAAATATGATGCGGATGCGTTAAATCGATTTGTCAACCCGACGCAACTGCACCAGCAGCAACTGCAGTTGTGATAATGCTTCGGCGTTGTTTTCTTTTTTTTACTGAAGCTAGTAAATAAAGACAGACCTATATTTTGTGGGTCAAAGCATAATGATTTGTGAACCTTGCTATACACAGGTGTGTGTTGTGTGTTCAGGTTTAGTCAGTAAGAGTGAGACATTACCCGATTCCTACCCAAAGGAACTGGGAGCCAACGAGCATTTCCCGCCAAACCAAAACGAAGGGCTATATTTTGTGGACCAATAAAAACCAAAACGGCATTTTAAACGCTGTCTGCGAGTGTCCTGGCAAATTAAATAAAAAATCATACTACTAATAAGTATAACCACGTAAAAGGTTTTCGGCAGCATTATACTGCCTTATTTTCAGACGAAGTCGGGTAAAGAGACTTGATTAGCTGGACATAAAATATGAGCTCTAAGTAAGAGTAACGATAACATTCGTACGAAAGTGAAATTATCTAGTTCAGGTACTGCTAAGTTCATCATACAGATGTTTTAAATGTAAATTCCCGCTTATGACGTCAATAAAAATTTCCCGCTAAAAACCATGATGCACACGCGTCACGTAATTTTCAAGGCAAATACTTTAATTTATTATCTTTAAATATCGATTGATAAATTAAAGCCGATAAAAACAGCCGAGAGAAATGAATGAAAGTGTCTGACCTATAAATTGCCCCTGAACAAACAATGCCCACACAGTGCTAGTGTCTGAACTACAATGAAAAGCATGATGCAACAAATGCAAGGCGTTTCAGTATGTACCACAATACTGTTTTATAATATAATATAATGTTTAAAAATATATTTACAAATAATTTAAACTAATATATGAATCAAACTGCGAGACTTTGAATAGAAAGTAGTTTAAAAATAATTTTATCTTTAGCCTATTTCTTATTCTGTAGAATTGTTTGTTATAAAAATTAGAATAAGCGAAATTTTAAACTTTGATTTGTAAATAAAACCTGCGGCTGTTTGTTACTAGGTTGATATATAACATTTTACAGATTACAGAGCATTGTTGTTATGGGTTGTAACTGAAGCATACATACACAAAAAATAATTTAAATGAGAAGAGCGTCGTGTTCACGCAATATTGTGGGCAAATGTAATAACTTAATACTCTAATAGATGCCGCTACTGGTTATTAGCGCTGTTTCCGAGGCTTTACAAGGCTCATTTTGATTTATTAACGTATTTAAATGATTGTGTGGATAGCTAATTCAAAATTAATATGTATATTTTCGTAATTATGCTATGAAGACATACATTTTTAACCTAACTTCTGAGGTATATATGCTGAATAAATGTTAATATTGACCTTATAGCAAGATAGTAGATATTTAAAAGTACTCACATTTTTTTAATACACGTTACGAGCTAATAAATTAGCGAATAACACTAACACGTAGACTAATCGGCTTTTTCTATGTAGCACGCTGCCGCTCGCTGCTGTCTCGTTTGACAGTTCCACTAGACAATGTGTCAAACGTAACCAAAGTATACAACTTTGGCTCACGGTCTTTTTGCTTCGTATTATTTTAAAAGCATAGATATTTATATAAAAAATGTTTACGTTACGTTATGTATAAAAACAATGTAAAAATGGATTTTTAGTGTATTAAATTGCTATCCACATAATTATGTTCCTATGAAATAACTGCAAAGAATTTATCATAACCGGGCGCGGCGGAATAAACGATGAAATAATAATAAGTTAGTGTACTCTTATACTAGTAATATTTTTATGGATTTTCCACATATTACACATATTATGAATTGAGTGGAACGTTTGACGTTTTTGGTCTAATATGGTATCGCTGACTTATTATGCAATTATTAGCTGGGTTGTATTTACCAACTCCAATGACTTTTTATGCTGTTATTATATGTGAGACTGCTGTAGTGCTTTCATCTCTTGTACCATATTATGAGCAAATAAAGATATTTGTTTTGAGCAGTTGCAACTGTTAACACGCGGGGATCGAACGCGCAACACATCGCGATCAGTGAAGGTTTTGGCGGGGTGACCTCGACTATTCGGCTATTCGCCTATCCGTGCAGTCAAATATTATTATTCTAATAATTCCAAGTTCTGGTTGCAAGCTCAGAATTTTTCACCTTTCAGTGATGGTTGAAAAAAAACCCTGTAACTAAAACTAGCTACCTAGATCTTAAAAAATAAAAAGAAGTTGGATTGAACGAGCAACTAATCATACCTATCTGTTTTAAATTGTCTGTCCATACGTATACCTACTAAACAATAAAAGTACATTTAGATGGATAGACATTGGAAACTAGAACTTCCTTCTGTACCCGTATATTCTATCGAAGTTAAAAGAAAAACAAACCCACACTTGTAAAAAAGGAGGCAAACAACTGAAGTTCGGCAAGTTTACTGTCAGATGGGGGTAGTGATGTGTGAACGACGAAAACTGTCCCCCGGGGACGCCGGACGTGCATTGCTGCGGTAGATAAATACAGGTACAATAATAATAGAATTTACTGTAAACAGGATTTCGATAATAGGGATACATTGGGATATGAGGACAAATGATTAGGTTTTTGTTGTTTTATGGAGTCTTGCACAGGACATATAATTTATTTTTGAGATGCCCTGTTTCGAAAGTTGCTATAGCTAAGCTCATCGAAGAACTAGTCGCTTACTTATTCACTTACTTACCTATTTGGTATGATATACTTGAATTGCAATTAGCATTAGGCACTTGTATTTTAATTAATGTAAGACGAAATTTTTACCAAAGTTCACTAGGAACCTAATTCCGTTTTCAGTATCTCATTAATTATTTTTCGACACGATGTAATCACAGCTTTATTACCACGGAGGCTTGTCAACAGACCGACATCGCAAACACGCGTATACAAGATAATTAGTTTTATGCAAATAAGTTCAGAGGTCCGTGTAGGAGTGATTTCTGTCATCGACATCTAGTTAAGCCGCTTAGAAGTTCCTAACATGACCAGTTTTATTATAACTCTGTGGATACTATTTGGAATACCTTCGAATCTAGGTTGGACTGGTATTTAGGTACAGGCAGCCTTTTTTTACACAAACGTGGTTTTTGTTCAATAAATTAATAAGTAATTATTGAAAGAGCATACCTAAGTCAATTACTTTCCATAATTGTATTATCAAAAACCTTTAATGCCAAGAACGAAACTTGCCTCTTCAAGAAACCGATTAGTAGCATGTTCTGTAAAGACATAGGCGCACTACAGCCTATTATTTCAGCCTCTTGCATTTTTAAAGTTGGTACTACAGCACTTTAAACGTTCGGTATACCGGTCGGTTTCGGGAAAGGCTGTAAGCAACTGATTGGCATATTGTTTCTGTTTCATGAGTGATTTCGGCCAGGAAATTGATTAACCAATGTTTTTTAAATAAAATTTATTACCTACCTACTTACTTAATTGGTTTTCAGCTGTAGGTATGTGCTGTTCAGTAAGATGGCCGTGTATGGCAGTTGTTTTTAGATTTTTAATAATTTAAGGACTCTTTGTCTGATTCTCTCATTAACGACTGAGACTTGTTATCGATTTTTTACTGTTCTATATCTACTGACCTCGACAAAAGCGCTAAAAATGCAGTTTGCTCAGAGATTTCTGTAATGGTGAACTAAGCTTTACACAATTGACGTCAGGTTTAAAATAACATAGATTAGAAGATACAAAACAAAAGCGCTAGCAAATTAGGGTCACGTACAAAATCCAAAAACAAAACGTGTCATTTTCCTGTAAGTACCGTCAGGTAGATATTATTTTAAGATCTTTTATTTAGTTGTCTACCATTGAACTTATCTTTTTTCTTTTCAAAAAGGTCTTTCTCTCATTAAGGTGTTTAATCCTTGTGTCCAGGGTGGTTTCAGAATCATTCAATTCATATGCTCAACGACACCTAGACTCAGGACAATTTCGTGGATCACACAGATGCTTGTCCGACGCAGGGATCGAAACCACGACACGTCGCACTCCGTGGGTTTGGCGTGGTGACCTTAACCACTCAGCTATACGTGCAGTCATTATCTCTAAACAACACACAACAACTCTAACAGTAGCTGTGCGCGACTGTATCTATTGACTATAATATTTACTTTTGGGACACCTCATGTTTAAAGTAGATGGGTAATTTATGATCGGTAGGTAAAATATGTTTATAATTCAATATTTAGTACTTTATTTGTTATCTAGTCGGTCCCTGAGTTAAACTGCTCTAAGTTTACTCTATCTTGACTTGTATTTAATTGTTTCTTAGAATTGCGACATCAAAATGATCTATAGAGTAGTTATAATTTGGAGCGTTTCGGTCTTCGTATTCGATCAATTTAGACAGGTTAAAAGTCAAGTATGTGAGAAAACAGAAATGTAAGTAAAATACCATTTATTTTTTAGAAATACGTCATAATGACCCCTCTATTTCCTCTTGATTACCTTTCCGGTCAGCCGTGATAAGTAAAAAGTAAATGAAATTACCAGTAGACACAAATAGACCAAAATATTATTTTGTATAATGTAGAATTCTACGTAAACAAATCGTTCTACAAAACCAACAGGGTTTATCAAACCATCCCTGAGACCTACCAGTATACATATATGGAAGCTTACGAAAAGGACTTCTGTCTCTTTTGGTGCACTGACACGAGAGTGGCCACGGCAATCGGAACTAGAAATGTTAAGGTAGGTGCGCCAGAGGGTAGCTTATATAACTTTGTTCAAATGCAAGTCGTATTTGTAACGAAATATTTTAAATATTTTCAGAAATTGTTTCCAAAGCAAATTAATGTTTGCTGCGAAGGTTATGTCACAGACGATGAAATTGTTGGTAACGGGTAAGGCATCAACAATGAACCCATTCCTTAAATCCGCTAAACTGAGACGATAATCACTTACCACTTATAATTTCAGACTCCACTGTAAACCATATTGTACGCCTACCTGCAGTAATGGTTACTGCAAATCTCCTGGAGTGTGTGCTTGTAACCCAGGGTACGTGCCCGACATGTTTGATCCATACAACTGCATACCTCTATGCATTAAGGGATGCGACCACGGCACTTGTGTTGCACCAAATACTTGCTCATGTAACTCAGGGTACAATCTGGTAAATGATATTTGCGAGCCAGTGTGCGATGAGCCCTGCTACAATGGAACCTGCATAGCGCCAAACACCTGCCAATGCTACCCTGGATACAAAATGTCAGATAACAAAACATGTGAACCGTATTGCTCTAGTTACACGGCTAGTGGTGAATGCGTAATCACTTTAACCTGTGTACCAGGCTGGACCAAGGTAATAAAAGGCGCTGTTGAAGTGTGCGAGCCATTGTGCACCGAGCTTTGCGAAAACGGTATTTGTATTGAACCAGATAAATGTGAGTGTTTAAAAGGATACGTAAAAATAGCAAGCAACCGTTGTGATCCCGTCTGTTCGTCCGGGTGTCTTCATGGCAGCTGTATTGGTCCTGAAACTTGTGTTTGCGATCCTGGGTGGTACAGAAAGGAGTCAAGTGGCGCATGCCAAGCACACTGCGACTACAAATGTGGGAATGGAACATGCAGTGGCCCGAATGTTTGTGAGTGCTTTCCGGGGTTCAAACTTGATGAAGGAGTTACTGATCAAGTGGACACGGCGACTCCAATGTGTGTCCCCGTTTGTGATAGTTGTGAGGGTTCGTGTGTTGCTCCAGGAGTATGTGTATGTGAATATCCTCTAGAAACTGTGTTAGTCGCGGCGGATGGTGGCCCGTGTAACTGTACGGAAAATTGTTCTGATGACGAGACCAAGTGTGAGAGAACAATATGTGTAGAGTCAACTACTGAACATGTCATTTCTACTGAGTCTACTACAGATCAACGTTTTGAAGAGACAACAGTGTTACATGATGTTCTTAGTACGACTGATATTGTAAGCGTTACAACTGTTACCGATAATGCAGACTACGAGAGATCAACAGAAGAAAATGAGGGCAATGATTATGATGAAATTAAGATTGAGGAGGCATCTTGGTAAGTATTTCACCAAAAACAAAAGAAACCCTCGTATTCCATGGCATGAGTAGGTTACCTGAGTGAGTAGGGTACCTATTTAAATTATCGAATGTCATACAAAAAATTCTATATAAACTTCGGTTTACAGGTCAAAACCTTACTGGTTCTACGCAATCGGATCGACACTTGTTTTGATCATGCTGATAGTTGCTGCTGCTGCATTGTATAGGAAAAAGTATTCTAAAGTGCTAGATAGAAACCTATCTACACAATGTAAGTATACAGTATCTAATGAGTAACACTAGCACCGAAATAAAATAGTACGGAACAAAACTTTTTTTTAATTTAAAAGTTGTATATGATTCTCCATTGATTTTCCTACCGTTTTTAATTCGCTTATGTTCAAAAATATGTTTTGTTTCTGTTTCAGGTAATGACGTATCTACGGTGCATTACAAAAAGAAAACCACCGCGTAAATATTCAGTGCCACTAGTACCTATGTATATATGTAGTTAGAGAGGGCCATGTGAGATACTTGGTTTAGATTAGTTTTACCAAAAATTTTATACCAAATAAACTTATCTATTATTTCTGTGTCTGACACGTACATATTTTGAGAATTTTCTTATCGAAATTAAGAGTAAATTATGTTAAAAACACGTGGTAGTTTTACTTTTTTTATCCTGATACTATAAATTGGCCTGCTTATGTTGTCTTCGGCGACTCTTTACATAAAGAGAAGTCATTCTGTCTACTAATCCAGTTAAAATCCTACTTTTCAAGTCTTCAGTCAGGCCTTTAACTCGTACAGACTGTGAATAAAGTACCTATACGCAGTAGCCTTACAGCGCTCTGCCCGTACAGTTCAATAACTTCTCAGGGCGCTGCACGCTGATGAGGGTACCACGATATTGCAGTGCCTCAAGCGTGTTTGCTGTGGCGCACGTTGTGCTGCTCCCCTTGGACGCGTGCGTGGTTGCTCCAACGGCATCCTGAAGGTGTAACAAGGTGTACATGTAGTCAGACAACTTTATGTTATTTTTATATTTTATGCCATGTTTTGATTTTACGGGCCAAATGACTTATTTATATTTGTTTTTGTGTTTTTTTTTCATAAACCATATTAGGATAAACCTGCTAAAATAAACTTATTGTCTGAAAATAAATATGTCTTAATAAAAAGTAAAAATACTAAAGAAAAGTGAAAAGATTTTCCATCGTGCTCCAAAGAAAAATTGGATATATATGCCCTTGACCGCTCTTATCTATTAAGAGCAGACTCCACATTTTATCACCTATACCTAATTACCAATTTTCCAGTTAACTGAACGGTAAGACCGAATGATTGACCGATATCAGAGCGAGAATAAATAAGTCGGTGCGTTCGCAGCGTAACTCGGGGTTCATGGTAAGTTAGAAGGGCGGGAAAAAAGTGATTGCGTCGAATCAATTCATTTGCGGTTCGCTCAGGGTTCGACGAGTTTTTGTTGACACCTTTACCCGATTTTTTATTTTGCCTACCTTCGGGACCCAGCTTGGAATAAATCGAGACGTGACATCAATTTTAATTAGAAATGCGTAGGTACCTACCTAAACCAATCTTATCGAATAAAACGGCTTTTTGTACAAAATTAGCTGTATTGTTTTTAGATGTGTGAACCTTTATGGAAAGTCTGTAATTCAGCAGATGAAGAAAATCTCTGAGAAAGCTGATTAGTTTGATCAGTTCTGTTTAATGACCAATCACAAGACTTCGACTTAAAGAAACTTATTTAAGCTCATTTACCTTAATCGTTGCCCTTATAAACAGAAGCATGGATCAGATTGATATTTAGAAGTTATTTTCAATAAAGAGCGACTTCAAAACGTCTACTGAAACATTCTGCAAATTATCCCACAAAACACTCGCATTTTAAATCTCACATCCCTTTCTCTAATGAATAACGTCACAGTTTTAAAGTTTCAACATTCAGACTGAATATTTCAGTCCCATTCACAGAAAACTACGTGAAACGAAAATCGAAAATCATAAAACACTCATGTTTGGCGCCACTTTCCACGGAATTCTGTTGTGTATGTGCAAATTTACGAATCGAATATCTCATTGGAACTTAGTGTGTACGGTACAGAAGGCTTGTACGAAAGGGGTGTATTTCAAAGCCTTCAATTTGTACCCGTCGTAATTAGACTCTGACACCGGAGTGCACCCGGATCTAATGGGGTCTGCATACGGGTCAGATCACAGTGGAGTGGCGCGCAGTTTAAAACAGAAATAAATTAACATTCAGCATGTTGTTAGGGTGTTAACTTTCGACGTGTCGACTATAAACTACAGATGTTATGGACGAGTTTTATACGCAATGCATTTTAAATTTTCGTCACAAGTCACCTTTTTCTGTACCGCTATCTTAGCAGAATTTCCATTGTTTTTGCAGTACCAATAGCCTTATAAATTGAAAAATTATAGATATGATTTATTTTCACTGGCAGGAGACAAATCAATATATTGTGGGCACACCTTGTATAATTTATCAACACACCGATTTACTGTTTTATACAGTAACTATTAATGCTAAAACATGTTTTACGATTTAACTACACGTCGCTTTATACTACAAGGAGTTTTCTAAGCTAGTGTTAATGTAACCTTACCCTAATAATGTAAAATATTATAGTGTCTCCTAGTCATCCTTTCTAAAAGCTCACAACACACGGCAAAATACAAAATAAAACAAAGACATTGGATACAAATCTTTTTAATTAAACCTTCACACATGTGCAATTAAAATTAATCTTAGAAAACAATACACCTAAAAAATAATTCAGTCATTAGTAATTATACATGATATCATAATATATTTTAATGTAAACATTAGTAACATTTGTTCTCCATCGTTAACTTTAGAACTAGAATTTATCATTTACATAAGAATTTATATAGAAAACTATCATTTTATCAAAAGTAATCTAAGTTAGTACATCTCATACAAAAGTAGTATGGCAAGAACGTCAGAGAGAATATTTCGTGACGTAATTCGTTATCAGAACTACGCGAAGTATGGAATGAGTCTCGCTCCGACTTCATTGCAGTTATGTTACACTTTAAAAATAAAGTTAGGTATAAAAATAGCGGTCAAAGAATTCAATACAAATTGTACACGAAAATGTTCTGTGTAAAGCATAAAATGATGACTGTACCAATGGTATTATTTATCTCACGTCAATTAAGTCTCAGCTTAAAAGATGAGAAATATTAATACTCATTTTATCTAAGTCAAATTACATGCCCTCAGAGAAATGTCTTGTTACAAATTATAATTAAATTATAATAAAAGCGAAAAAGCCTATACCGCTACTAAAATAAATACATTTCGATAAACATCAATACATTTACAAAATCATTACAAAATATTAAAGCAATAGTTTTAAAACTAGTGTTATAAACTATGTTAACTTAAAAATATGGAAACGAAGCATTTCTATGTAGTCGAGAAAAATTACGTAAACAGAATGTTTTCAGTAATTCGAGAAAAAACGTTTTATAAAATATAAGTTAGATAGTTCGAAATTTTTACAATAAAAAAACATTGGTCATTTGAAATTTAATAATATGTCAAATTATCTGTTAACCAAGAATTTATATCAATTTCAGAGCAACGCTTTAAATGTGTAGTAACGAATTTTTGTATATAAAAATAGGTATACACAAATGGAAGCCCTATTAAATTCTTAATTATCATTATTAAAGGGGTTTCTTATACATAATTTCTCTTGAATATAGTTTTTTATTTTCAATTTTCATATAAACAGGTCAAATTACGTGACTAAATTCGTTTCAAACTCTACTTAGCAACAACTTAAACTTTCGTATAATAAGTGAATAATTATTGTTATTACGTTTTACATATTACTATTTGCGTCATTATCAAACAATTTAATTGTAATTGCCCATTCCAAACAGCCTGGGTTCAGGAAATATCACTAGCAAATGAACAATTTTATTTCAATAAAACTTTAATTTACAATGCTTCGCGTTTCGTAAATAAAAGGCCACTATTAAAAATCAACTCTTATCAAAAATAAACCTTATTTAAAAGTATTAAAACTTGATATAACAAACCTTTGTAGTGCAACCTTTTTTCTATCTACCTAGTTTCGTCGATACGTCGATAGTTTCATTTCCTGGAGTGCAGTGCTGCCGGCCGCGAGTAGGGATGTGCCTGGACCCTGTCCCGCGCCCTCACTGCTTTATAACCGACTGATTTTTGAGTGATATTCGCCTTTCCACGAGCCATTGAGTCTGTTAGTTTGTTAAACGCCACACACGGAACACGACATGTAAGGAATTGTTAGGACACTACTTAGTTAGGACACACACGTTATTACGTTATAAGTTATAAGTCTCCAGCATGTCAGTGGTAAAAAGATTTTAAATTTAGTAAATATGGAGAAAAATAACAAAATTTATATACCATTACTAATAACACATGACGAATAAATTTTTCAAGTGAGTTATTTACATAACTTTTATCACTGACACGATGTTGGCTCAAACTTATATTAATGTTAATATTTTCGTATAATAAATCCAAATATTCAGAATCAAAATTCAAACAACTATTTTATAACATAGTAAACCAAATATTAGTTTGCTAGTATATAACATTGGATTAGGGAATATTATTTCTTGTATGTATTTGTACTAATAACGCCCGATGTCTCAAAGGCAAATCCTATCCGTTTAAAATTACTTACTCTGATTAATCAGTCTAAAGAACAATGACCAATCACCATTGTTCATAACTATTCAGATTTGGTTAACATTTTTTTTACGCCAGTAGTAAACCTTTTGCTCACCGGGGGTTAAATCTACGAAACTAAAATACCAGAATCCTTTAGAAAAACAAACACGAAACACAGGTAGAGACCGTTTCACCACATACTGAGCTATATCAAAATCTATCTTGGTATGTGCCGGCCGCTGGCCGCCCGTAGAATGTACGGATTGTACTCTCGTCGGTGCAATTAGGCCGAAACATCGAACAACTCTAGCTATACTACATTTATGATTGTTAGAAAATAACGTTATTTGACGAACATCCATATTCATACTTATGTATTATTGCATTTTTATATACCACAACGAAACTCCACTCACCGTTTTAACACCAGATTCAAACATACTAACACAAGTTAAATAACAATACACCCAATCCAAAAAAAAACATCTCTTACACTTAATTATGTATGTAGCAAAACAGACTTTATTTCGACATGGATTACATACAAAAATGATTAAAAATTACCTTGTATGTTTCTCTGTGCGGGCGGGTCTCGGGGCACACTGGATCCGAAGCCGAAGCTCCGCGTCTGCGGCGGGTTCGGCGGCGGCGCTGCTCGACGGAATGGCAGCGCTTTACCGACCACTGGTTTCACTACCTTAGCTACAAAAATTATTAACATGTATACAGAATTGACTTAGAAAAGAGTAGACTGAGGCCGAGAAAATGACCTAAGGTTAATTGTGACGCAGTGTGGAATTTAATCCTCGTGTTGCGAAGGTTAAAAACAAAATCATATATCACGTGAAAAAGCGTCTTCTATTAGGAAATCGTAAGAAATCGAATCTACGACTTTCACGCACGATTTTCATTGCGGACGTGTCCTACGTTACTCGGTGATCTGTGCAACTATTTTATGGCGTAGTTTATTTGCAAAAAGTCAATGAAACATACCTTTATCACCAAAATTGATATGCCTCTGAATAGTATTTGTCCTGTCCATAAGACCTCGTTTCACAGGCGGATTGTGTTCCGTTTTGGTCTCAGTCTTAATGTTCTTAACGGCTTCCATCTTTCCAGTCAAAACGAATGTCGAGTTCAAGTCTTTAGGGTCAATAACACCATAATTTTCTATATCCGGTGCAATGTCAAACTCCCTCTTTATTTTCTTCGCCGAATTCAGGTTTCGCGTCGTGTCTAAAGCCTCGAAGGAATCGTTTATTATAATAGTTTCGTTGTTGGCTAGTTTAATGGGTGTTCCTTTGCGCTTCTTGGATGATACCCTGATCGGTTCCCTATTTTCAACATCAGTCAAGTCTTCACTGTCAGTTATGATATCGACAGTCGCATTAACATCGGGAACATCGTCCTTCTTAATACAACTGTATTCTAAAGTGGTGGTAGGTTTGTTTAGGTCTAACGTCGAGAAGAATTTGAAGTGTGCGTCATTTTCGTTGTCTTTGTCTGACCAGGTTATGCCCTTAGCTGATTTGGCTTTCTTCATAATTTCTAAGTATTCGGCTGTTAATGCTGGCGGCACTTTGTCGTAGCCTTTCAGTGTCAAATACATCTTTCTGGAGAGGCAGAGTAGATCGCTCATGAACTCAGTGAAGGCATTTATTTCGTCATTTTCAATCGACAACTGTTTTTGCCTCATTTCATCTCGAGCCTTAGTATGTCGTAGTTCACTCTGCATCTGTATCTTTTCTACGAAGTCGCTCAATTCCGGGCAGTCTGAAATAGCTTGTTCAAAAATGATTTGCTGTTTTTTCCTGCTTTCGTCCCACTTTGTCCATGTAGTTAAGACTTGTGAATCCAAGTGCGCAGATTGTTTTAAGTAACTCACTTCTGCGCGTTCTTGACGAGGTATTTCTTCTGTGCGTATCTAAACAAAAAATATACAAATTGCAGCACAAGTAAAGAACTGAAGAAACAAAACGTAAACTTGTGACTAAGAACAGCAGTACAGTATAATTTTATCCATATACAAAATTTACATCCATGCAAAACAAAAAAGGTGACAACAATTAAATACATTTATTTTGACACTTAAGTTTAAATTTAAACATTGCTGTCTTTCATCACAGCCGCCCATATTTCTCTGCTTTATGGCGGTACAAAAATTTTTATGAATTACTTCTATGATAAACACGTTTTCCAAATTGACATACCTGTTCCATCGCCTCGCTGGAGGAGCGATGCGCGAGGTCGGCGACGTGTGAGAAGGCGCGCTTGCGCAGACGCTGGCGCAGCGCCAACACGCGCTGCCGCGACATCAGGCCCAGCAGCTGCCACTCCAACTCCGCGTGAGCTTCTTCTTCCTCTAGAATACGCTTGCGCCATTCTCGTTTCGCTACGGAAAATACATTATCATTAGAAACATGCGGTAAAATAACATACAACCAAAAGGATTCTAAGCGGGAGCAGTTTTGACTTATTACTCTTATTAGGGAAATGACCTTAAACATTAATTTTCATAATTCAATAAAATCCAGTAATATATTAGTTAATTGTAATTAGTAGTCAATATAAAGGGAATTTGCTGTGAAGTGATACAAATATAAACAAAAGGCCTTAAGTGATGTCATACCTTTCTCCTTCACCAAATCTGGCTCCTTAGAAACAGCCTTCATGCTAGACAAGGACAGCTTAGCCTCCAACTCTTTGACCTTTTTCTTCAGCTCTTCAATAACTTTAACATATTGTGACATCCTCATATCACCATCCACAATATTCTTCTTGATACTGAGCTGTATTTTGTTAGCCCTAGCAGCGTATTTCAATGTGTTGTATGTGTCTTCATAGCTCACGCTTGACGGTGATACATTAGCAATCATAACTGTCTTGCAGTTACCACCTAGACTGTCTTTGAGAAGTCTAGTTAGTTTTGAATCCCTGTGTGAAAACATTGATAAGAGTTAAGTGATCAATAATTTTAATATTGGCCAAAGATGTCATATGAGCAAAAAGAAGATTTCTGTGGTATACATAGTATTTTTTATGGTTAATTTCTCTTTTGATATTGCCAGCCACAAATTGCAAAAAAGTTTTTATCAAAAAGAAAATGATTCTTTTAAAAACTGCCTAATCTACTAAATGAATATAAGGTGATCTTACCTGTAAGGAATATAACTGCCACCATCAGCCAGCCTGTTGATACAGTTGCCCAGTGAGAGCAAGCTCTTATTAATATTAGCTCCTTCCTTGAACCTCTCGCCGACACAGCCGGTGGCGGAGGCGCGCTCGCTACCCGCGAGATCTATCATAGAGAGTTTTACGATTCGAAGTTGGCTGCTTGTCTTGTAACGCATTTTTACATATACCTGGTAATGGGAAAAAAATATTATCAATAAAGTAAACAGACATGAGAAAACTTAACGTAAAGTAAGGAAGAGATATACTATTTAAGGGTACCTATCTATATGTATGTTATACAACAAAAATAGTTAATAGCAGCATTTAAATCTTTAGTGGACTTGAACTTGTGACTATCAAACCTATTTGTTTATTCATTTTAGTATTCCTCAAAACACATTACACACATTGAAAGTGAGAAAGACAACTAAAATTAGTTAAGAATATAATATAAACATATTACCACTGGAAGAATTTAAAATATTTTTTGAACCCATGATAGTCCAACTGGACATTCAAAACAACATAAATTTTAAACACATTCCATTCTAGCCCATAAACTTTACACTTATTTAAAATGTATGCCTTTAGAAGGTCCTCTAACAACCTGAAACACAGCATGACTCCTGGAACTCTCAGCATTAGCATCAGTGGGGTGCTGTGTCCTGTTCTTATTGCCATTCTCCAACATATTGAGCAACTCTCTTGCTGTCTTGATACTGTTTAAGGTGAGGCCGGCAACCATAACACCATACTTGGAGTCTTCTCGCAGTTGTAGTGGTGTCCGTGATGGTTTTAGTAAGTCATACACATTTTCATTGTACACCTGTAGAACAAAAGTAAGTAAATTAGGGTTTGTAAATTACACATTGATAAATAGAGAACTTAAATTTATACATATATTTTTTTTTATAGTTATTGGATACATATTCCATTCTAAATTAAATTTGTATTATAGTTGGATTGGAGCTATTTAGATGATTGGTCGATAAACCCACCCAAACAATACAATAACTATAAAATCTACACAAAAAATCGATTTTAAATTTGGGTACTTTCCACAACATGTTAAAAGACTTGATGGCACAAATACTTCAATATTTATAAAAAAGGGAAGCCATAATAATTATGTAAACCAGGTGTAACTTATAAAAAAACACATATTTAACTTACTTCAATGTATGAAACACCAATATCAAACTCCCGGTCCTTCTCAAATGAGTTTATTGTGTAAAATAGATGTTCCATAGTCAGATATGTGATTCCTGGATGTTCATTATTTCCTATCATGGTGAAGGTCTTTCCCGCGCCAGTAGCACCATAAACAAATACGGAACAGTTGTAGCCCTCCATCAAGGAGGCTAAAATATCCTTGGTAGTCAGCTCAAATACATCTTTGTTGGTAGCACTCTGACCACAAACATTATCAAACACAAACTTCAACTCCTTGTTAGCGCGCTTCAAAAAGTTCTTATTAGGCTGCTGGACTCCTTGGTAGAAAAATGGCCGGACCTCTTCCTTAGGGTCAAACACCAACATTTTGTCATCCACAACGTCTACCACAATGCGGTTGTTCAGTTCCATTTCCTTTTCATTTAAAGGTCGAACTCTCACAACAACTCTTATGTTTGCAGCCATGTTCTGTGTAGAACCACTTTTTGAGGGTGCGATAGCTGGTAGGCCTCGATTTGCGCCCAGCCCAGGGCCTCTATCCATTCTCACCATGTTTGCAATGCACAATCTTCAAACTATCTCATTGAACGGAAAATACCACTGCAGTCAACTGCTACAAAAACACTAGTTCAACCGTCCACTTCTTAAACAATAACGGTTTCTTCAGGTCACAGGACAGTATAGTTAATTAAATAAACAACACAATTACTGAACAACGTTTCAACACACCAAACGCTGTTCAAATCTTTTGTAACCGTCAAATTTTGAATTGACGTGAGCGTTCGGCGTCTGACAAACGGTTTGGCGGACTTCGATGCGTCATTGGAACTAGCGTTTCGTTATACGTTCTTGTTGATATTGGCCACTGCGACCACTTTTTATGGGTAAGCAAAGACATTAAATTATACTTTATGGTAAAGTAAAATGTTGTTTTGCCAATTGGCACCAATTTTTCCACGTCATATATATATACATTCTATTTTTTCTTATAATCATGAGTCATAGATTTTATATTTATAAATGCAATATCCACATCCCTATTACTTAAGCTGCAGCAACCAAAGTTTCAAATTTAATTAAGAAAATAACTTTTGTTCAGTTTTTACCTTGTCCTTTCGAAATATTAGAAACATTAATTTCAAAAACATTAAAAGAAATAGATAATTTCCGAAAAATAATTTACGATAAACGAATTGAAGTAAATTACTAATTGTAATAGAAAATTAACATTTATTTATACACAGCGTCGCAAGGATATCGTCTTTATTGTGACGTCGTCGCTGTATAAGAAACAAATACAATTTCCTCTTAATTTCCGCTAGCGATCTTATCTGGACATAACGACAGGCTTAACATTCAACCGGGATTCTTACTAAAACTTCGGAAATAGACACACTTTCATTGTTTCATTCTATTAGATAACTGTTTATACTGTCATAGCGAAACCCGTTAGCCTTTTATATCTATTAAACAACTGCCGGGTTAATCTAAATAACTAAGTATGAAACGCTTTAATGGTGACATTATTTAGCGGTGTTATATTTTAACAGCAACGCCTTACGAAAAATAATAGCAAAGAGTCATGATAATGTTTGCTATTTCTAAAAATATTAAAACAATATTGAGCAGCTGTCTCAGCCTCACCCGTACCACTTTAACCCGTAAATCACATAACTCTAAAGAGACATCAAACAAACCTAAAGTAAGTAAATAAACATACCTCTTTGTCGCAGTTTTCTTTTTAAAACCCCTTTGTGAGTTTATAACCGGTCAGTATCATAATTTATAATAATATATCGATACCCCTTTGTCATCTCAGTAATGGCCTTGGGGCTTTATCGATGAAGCTTAATTTTATTCTGCGGACCTATTTAAGTTTTATGGTATCTACAGGAGAATATCGTCAGAGCTCTGAATATTTAGTCTTCAGAGAAAACACTGGGTTGGGTAGTACGAAAGTATAACATTTATTTATGCGGCAGTTTCATCTCAAATCTCGCTATGGGTAGTCAGA